>NC_084739.1:27552215-27667215 GCF_033978785.1 Entelurus aequoreus | reverse complement strand
TTTTTCTCGAGCAATTTGTCATGGCTGCCCTTTGGTTTACGAGAAAGCAAACGTACAAAACGTAGGAAGCGGAAACAAACAGTACATCATTGTAACTTTAGTGCTGTCCCTGTCAATAGACATTGTTTTTGACACCTGGATTTTACAGCTCGGGATGATACCTATAGAGGTTTCACCCTGAGAAAAAGTTGCAGACAATTACCTCTGAGTCCTATGATTAGCCAAGTGGGGGTTTCACAGTGTAGCTTATACCTTGAGGGATAGAAATTGACTCTACCCTGCCTCAGCTTGATCCCGCGGCCAGACCTCCCAACTGATTCAGAGTTAGGTCGAGCAGCACTAGCAAATGAGCCAGATGCTTTAATACTATTGCACAACTGCACTAGCTAGCATCTGTCACAATCACATACTGCAGAACCCATACCGACTTCATATTCTTCTTTTAACATTCCTATGCCCATGCATTAAAGGGGAATTGTCTGAATTTTACAACATTAAACAATCTTTTTGTGGCAATTCAGGTAAAGGGGAGCCATCTATTCCGCCTATAAAGCCCTTTAAAAAAAATCATCTAAAAACACCCAACGATACTCCATTACATGTCGTGACCGGCATATTAACCAAACTTTAGCTACTTTGTTATTGAAAGAGCTACTACTGAATAACACTTGTAACACAGTACTTTGCTAAAAATCCGAACCAGAATCAGAAATACTTTAATAATCCCCAAAGGGAAATTAAGATTTTCAGCACAATCCCATTCAAGATCAGACAAACATTACAGGGAGACAGAACAGGATCGCTGACGGGTCTGCCAACTTCCGGCGCCCCTTACAAAAAAAGTGAGGAACAAGTAAATGCTGAAAAATATTCAGTCCAAGCCTTGGCCCCTGGGGAGAGAGTTCAGACTGAGGCCAAGGGGGAAACAAACCTCATAGCCATAGCACACATAAACATGTGTGTAAGAGGGAAACATCAAAGAACACAAAGGACATTAAAGACACTAAAAAGAGCAGAGCTGATGCAACCAGCCACTTCTACACACAGCCACAAAAGTTTAACACAAAAAATATATACATATGCAATGTGGTGGCCTCTGCGGTGTTCTACGCCATCGTCTGCTGGGATGGGGGGGAGCATGGCCAGAGATAGGAGCAGACCCAAAAAAGCAACCAAGAGAGCCGACTCCACCCTCGGCCGCCCACCAACTCTCGGCCAGTGTCCAGTCCGCATGTATGAGCGAGGATACGTACAAGGAGACCGAGGTGTCCGATACCTGCACATTCAGCCAAGACACTCTGTAGCCCGTCCATCTCGGCGCTCAGCGCCAGCTCCGCAGCCCTGTCTCTTCATCCGCATCTCCTCCAGTCTCTCCAAACGGACTCTGGTGTGGCAGAGACCCAGCAACTGGTCTCCACGGCCAAAAGGCTCCCGGGAGGCAGATCCAGAAGTTCACAAAGAAGCACCGCAGAAGCCACGAAAGTGCCACCCCTTGTCACACAGTCCCAAAGGGTCCCGAACCAAAAGGCAAAAGAAAAACACATGAAAACAAGAGGGAAACATCAGGAACACAAAAGGATGACACAAGAGCACAGAGCTCCTGCCAACAGCACCCACTACAGCGGCGCCATCTTAGAAAAAAGATAGAGGTTAACTAGCTACTGAGCTGTTGCTGAATTGCCTCTGAGGTGGTAGAATATTGTGGCCATAAGCTGCTGAGAAGTTGGTCAACTTTGTAATTCAACTTAGACCCAAAGACGTGACAAGATGCTCTTTCATCGCAGCATTTTTTCACCTGAGGAGTGAAGATGATGTTAAATTCATCATCAAACAGGGAGCACAAGTCGAGACGTCACAAGCTCGATTAGAAGTCTGACCGGCAGTGTGTCTGTAGCTGAATTTCAATTAACTTAGAGTTAGTAGCTGCAAATTCGCTGCCATCTTGTGATTGACGTTAGTATTTATGGTCGATGGCAATGAGTCTTATTTCTAAGTGTACATATGACCCTATCCAAATAAATGTTCCCATTAAATAAACTATAACCAACTCATAAAGTCAACACACGCACCCTGCTCATTGAGCTTTGTGGACATTATAAAACATGTCCAAACACCATACATAATTTAAAATGACACCCATATAAATCCACTACAATGCACGATAGGTAATATGCAAAACGCTTTCGCCACACTTCTCCATGTTTGGCACATTTTAGCTGCTTGATATTTCTGATTGATTACAAAACGTTAAGGATGCTGTCACAAAAGTAAACGAAGTATGAATCGAACTTTCACAAACTCTTAATAATCAATGTTTTATCATTTATACTTCATATTGTAGTGTTATCACCGTCTAATGTGGGGCAGGTGGTTGTTAAAGTTAAAGGAGTTTAAATTATGTGTTGCTGCTTAAGTCACTGCATTTTAATCACTAATAATATTGTATTTCCTACATTCTTTATTTGTGTACAAATGATTGTTGCTATGTCACAATCAATGCTCTGTTGTGTGGTGGGGAAAAAAAAGCGTTACGTGTGTGTGTGTGTGTGCGTGTGCGTGTGTGTGTGTGCGTGCGTGCGCGCGCGTGCTCGCGTGTGCCCGTGCCTGTGTGCGTGCATTTGCGCATCCATATAACTGCATTGGCGATTACCCTTGAAAATAGGAACTTAACCGAAGGTTATACCGTATTTTTATATGTTTGGCAAACTTCCCTCTTCAATTTCGGTTTAAAATCATTATGCTATGAATCAATGCGGTCGCTAATTACGTGTAAAAACAGCTGTGTAAACGTGAGCACACAGGCACTCTGAATGTGACAGCCCACAGAGTTTTAATAAATAATAATAAAAAAACAACTACAATTTGTGTAGTGATTTCAATATCAAATGTATTTAGATTTTTAATTACATATATTTATGGCGACTTGTCCAGGGTGTACCCCGCCTTCCGCCCGATTGCAGCTGAGATAGGCTCCAGTACACCCCCGCCACCCCAAAAGGGATAAGCGGTAGAAAATGGATGGATATTTATCATGTATATCAGTACACTAATTTAAGAACTGAGGTGGCATTTTTCCTCCAATCCTCAGTGCTATGCCATGTTTTGTTTTTGCTTTGTTGTTGTCAATAGAATGAATGAATGAATGAATGAATGAATGATCTTTATTGTCATTGTGCATGTACAGGTACAGGTCCAACGAAATATTGCTGTAAGTGTATGTGTGTGTGTGTGTGTGTGCGTGTGTGTGTGCTTTCTGCTGTTCTATTTTTGTTGTGTTTGCCACTTGCCTGTGTATGAAAAGTTCCACATATATATATATATATATATATATATATATATATATAGGTATATATATATATATATATATATATATATATATATATGTATATATATATATATATATATATATATATATATATAACAAGCAAACCGTCAACTTCCTCAACGTCACTTTCAACCTGAGGAATAACAGCTACCAACCATTCACGAAACCCAACACAACACTCCAATACGTGCACCATGACAGCAACCACCCACCCACCACCACGAAAAGAATACCTACCGGAATTAATAAAAGACTATCGATGCTGTCATCTAGCAAAGCTGAATTCGACAAAGCAACCCCCCCGTACCAAAAAGCACTTGATGAATGCGGATACAACTTCACCCTCACCTACGAACCCACGCCAGGAAACCAACCAAAAAGGAGCAGAAAACGAAACAACATTATCTGGTACAACCCCCCATACAGCAAAAACGTCTCAACTAATATTGGCCACAAATTCCTCACCCTGATCGACAAACACTTCCCCAAAGGCAACACCCTAAGAAAAGTATTCAACAAGAACAACATTAAATTGAGCTACAGCTGCATGAACAACATGCGACAAATCATTTCAAACCACAATAAAGCAATTGAAAAGGAGCCGCCCACCACCAGGCAGAACGACTCCAAAATCGACAAAGACTGTAACTGCCGCAAGAAACCTGATTGCCCTCTCAACGGGGGGTGCTTACAATCATCAGTTGTTTACCAAGCAAAGGTAATACGCAAGGACATTAACACATCCGACACATACGTAGGATTAACTGAGGGAGAATTCAAAACCAGATGGAACAATCACAAGGCTTCTTTCAGATGCAAAAGACTCCGGAACACTACAGAACTCAGTAAACACATTTGGAATCTCAAAGACAATAATGTTGAATACTCTATAACATGGCAAATTCTTGCATCCAGCACATCTTACAACAGTGGTAACAAAAGATGCAACCTATGCTTAAAAGAGAAACTGTTTATCATATACCGTCCAGACTTGTCATCCCTCAACAAGCGCAGTGAAATTGTATCAGCATGCCGTCACAGAAGGAAACACCTCCTAGGTAACACATGAGTCAATCACCACACCCCCACGCCTGCCTGTACCCACCCGCTCTGTGCCCTATATAAACCATGGTATGTGAATGCTTCCATTAAAATCTCCTGAGGATTGAGGAAAACCCCTCATGAAACAGGCCTGTAGAGATGAAATAGTCTTGTGATTTTTTCCCCACACATACATATATATATATATATATATATATATATATATATATATATATATATATATATATATATATATATATATATATATATATATATATATATATATATATATATATATATATATATATATACACATATATATATATATTAGAGCTGCAACAACTAATCGATTAAATCGATTATAAAAATAGTTGCTGATTAATTCAGTCATTGATTCGTTGGATCTATGCTATGCGCATACGCAGAGGCTTTTTTTTTTTTTTTAATTTTTAATTTGTTTAAATTTTTTTAAATAAACCTTTATTTATAAACTGCAACATTTACAAACAGCTGAGAAACAATATTTAAAATATGTATGTTGCCAGTATGCTGTTTTTTTCCCAATAAAATACTGGAAATGAAAGAAATGTAGTTTGTCTCTTTTATCCGATTATTAATCGATTAATCGAAGTAATAATCAACAGATTAATCGATTATCAAATTAATCGTTAGTTGCAGCCCTAATATATATATATATATATTTAAAAAATATATATATATATATATATTTATATATATATATATATATATATTTTTAAAAAAATATATATATATATACACACACTTAGAGTATGTATTTAAAATGTTGCTTGATGTTTTCGAGTGTTTTTTGAGGGCTTTATTGGAGAAATAGATTATATCCCCATTACCTGCATTGTTAGCCGCCTCTTACTAGCAGTTTATTTTCTATTTTGAATGCACAACAAAGATAAATACATGTGGTCTTGTCTCCCATAAGGGTTGTGATTATTAGGCAACCTTCCCCTTTAAACTTTAAATTTCCACCTGAGCATTTCATGTGAAGTGGCCTCCTCAAAAAGTGTAAAAGTGACATGCCAATGTTGGCAAGTGACAAACCCCTAGTAGTGTAAGTAGAGTGCAAGTGTGATATTTGCATTTTGGCATTGCTGAAATGAAGCAGGCTCTAGGCTCTGACACAGGAACACCAAAGCTTACGGTCTCACGTAAAAACAGTCTTGTTTAACTTACCAAACCCTGGGAACTGCTTGTGGGTACAGCCCTTTGAGACACTTGTGATTTAGGGCTATATAAATAAACATTGATTGATTGATTGATTACCCACACTGACTTGCTGCTCATCTCAAATAGTGGATGAGAACTTTAGAGTAAGAGTAGCTTGACAAAGACATATTGAAGTCATTTATGCCTTGCTGGCAAAACCCCTGTCACCCTCACTTCAACCTCCTCTCCACCTCTTAACGATTTTTTAGAAATCTTCAGAAAAACCCTAAAGTCGGGCTAATACACAGTAAGTCGTGTTCACACGACAGTCCATGCACATTTTTTCTCATTAGTTAACATCTTGGCATACGCACTAGTATTAGAATGGCAATAACAGCTACATTTTGGCATATCAGCAATGAAATAAAGAGCCTTGGAGGCAAGTCAGTTAACGTTTCCAATTAAGCAGCACTGCAAAGTTCAGCATGAGGGCGGCAATATCGTGGAGATATACAGCCATTGTGAATGTATTCTCTAGTTAAGTTCCCCCAAGGTGACTGTTTCACCTCCGCAGCCAGTCTGTCATTTATTTTGTCTGATGCGGATGATTCTGTTTCATTCTCTTGTCTGCATGTGGGAGGAATGTATTTATGAAGTCTTTTCTTCCCGGATAAAATGCTTTATGTCGGCCTAGTTGCTCTTTTACGTAACATAATACCCTTTTACACTGGGGTTCTTGAAAAGTATTGCAACAGTAGAGTCTGCGAAGTTTGCACCAGTGTCTGGTGTGACCTTGGAAATACTGGTTGGAACATTGCATTCAACACAACACTTGGGTGTCGGGTGGGAAACGTCACACCTGACAAAGCAGAATACCCTTTCACACTGGCCCCATCCCGCCTCTGATACTACTTTTGATAGTTTCCACACTGACCACAAACACAGAAAAAAAGTGCAAAAAATGGAAGTAAAGACTGGCCCATTTTTTTTTCTGCTAATAGTAGCTGTTTGAGTACAAGTCACAATAAGAGTACTTTTGCTTGATATTTTTTATGTGTCAAAGTTTGGACTCGTATCCAGAAACTACAGACTGACACCCTAACAACGCACTCATAGTGTCTCCTGCACATTGTACCGCACTGATAAATCACTGTGAAGGCAGTGTGTAAAAATATATTAATTACATGTTTATTCAAAGGTAGAATGAGTAGAACTCACTGGAATTTGTAATCAGGAAGGAAAACAAAACAGTAGCTATTTTGCATGTACGGTTGCTACATCACGGTTCAAATATCGCAGCTTCACATGGCCTAAATTAAGTGTTTAAGTTTTATTTATGTACGAAACCCAAAACCAGTGAAGTTGGCACGTTGTGTAATTCATAAATAAAACAGAATATAATGATTTGCACATCCTTTTCAACTTATATTCAATTGAATAGACTGCAAAGACAAGATATTTAATGTTCGAACTGAGAAACTAAATGTTTTTTTGCAAATAATCATTAACTTAGAATTTAATGGCAGCAACACATTGCAAAAAAGTTGGCACCAGGGCATTTTTACCACTGTGTTACATGGCCTTTCCTTTTAACAACACTCAGTAAACGTTTGGGAACTGAGGAGACCAATTTTTGAAGCTTTTCAGGTGGAATTCTTTCCCATTCTTGCTTGATGTACAGCTTTAAGTTGTTCAACAGTCTGAGGTCTCCGTTGTGGTATTTTAGGCTTCATAATGCACCACACATTTTCAATGGGAGACAGGTCTGGACTACAGGCAGGCCAGTCTAGTACCCGCACTCTTTTACTATGAAGCCACACTGTTGTAACACGTGGCTTGGCATTGTTTTGCTGAAATAAGCAGGGGCGTCCATGATAACGTTGCTTGGATGGCAACATACAGTGTATGTTGCTCCAAAACCTGTATGTACCTTGCAGCATTAATGGTGCCTTCACAGATGTGTAAGTTACCCATGCCTTGGGCACTAATACACCCCCATACCATCACAGATGCTGGCTTTTGAACTTTGTGCCTATAACAATCTGGATGGTTCTTTACCTCTTTGTTACGGAGGATACGGCGTCCACAGTTTCTAAAAGCAATTTGAAATGTGGACTCGTCAGACTACAGAACACTTTTCCACTTTGCATCAGTCCATCTTAGATGAGCTCGGGCCCACCGAAGCCGGTGGCGTTTCTGGGTGTTGTTGATAAATATCAAATCAATATCAGAATACAACAGTGGGACGTAGCATCAAATTAGGAGTAAGACATCAGCTAACAGGACTGCTGCTGTATATGCTATGAGCAGCCATCCAGCCGAAGTGGAGATGGACTCTTTTGATGCACTTGATCTTTAAAAATGCAGGACACACAATTCAAACAACACGGAAGGTTAACTACAAAACTAATGATAAAAAAATTAGCTGTTTGGTCACAATACCCAGCAATACGTTTGGAGGAGAAAAGGTGAGGCCTTTAATCCAAGGAAGACCATTCCTACCGTCAAGCATGGTGGTGGTAGTATTATGCTCTGTGCCTGTTTTGATGCCAATAAAACTGGTCCTTTACAGAGAGTAAATGGGACAATGAAAAAATGAGGATTACCTCCAAATTATTCAGGACAACCTAAAATCATCAGCCCGGAGGTTGGGTCTTGGGCACAGTTGGGTGTTCCAACAAGACAATGACCCCAAACACATGTCAAAAGTGGTAAAGGAATGGCTAAATCAGGCTAGAATTAAGGTTTTAGAATGGCCTTCGCAAAGTCCTGACTTAAACGTGTGGACAATGCTGAAGAAACAAGTCCATGTCAGAAAACCAACAAATTTAGCTGAACTGCACCAATTTTGTCAAGAGGAGTGGTCAAAAATTCAACCAGAAGCTTGTGGACGGCTACCAAAAGCGCCTTATTGCAGTGAAACTTGCCAAGGGACATGTAACCAAATTTTAACATTGCTGTATGTATACTTTTGACCCAGCAGATTAGGTCACATTTTCAGTAGACTCATAATAAATTCATAAAAGAATAAATGATAAATGATAAATGGGTTATACTTGTATAGCGCTTTTCTACCTTCAAGGTACTCAAAGCGCTTTGACAGTATTTCCACATTCATCCATTCACACACACATTCACACACTGATGGCGGGAGCTGCCATGCAAGGCGCTAACCAGCAGCCATCAGGAGCAAGGGTGAAGTGTCTTGCCCAAGGACACAACGGACGTGAAGAAAAGAACCAAAGAAAAGAACCAAACTTCATGAATGTTTTTTTGTGACCAACAAGTATGTGCTCCAATCACTCCATCACAAAAAAATAGGAGTTGTAGAAATGATTGGGAACTCAAGACAGCCATGACATTATGTTCTTTACAAGTGTATGTAAACTTTTGACCACGACTGTATATGCACTTCTGCTTTAGTTCTTCTTAACCATCTTCCCCAGCAATGACACAATTTGTGATTAATGATCTGTTGTCAGTTATTCCCCCCAAACTTTATCATTACAAGGCCGAGTGGTGATCGCTCTAACAACTTGTACTGGCAGCCAAAAGCCTGTTTTTGAAGAACCCAATTGTCTGCTGCAGTTTTTCAGCTGGGAAATGTGGCCTGTGAGACAGCCTGTGAGATAGAGCAGAAACAATAGAGAACATGATGATCTCTAAGCACCATGCAAGAACATTTTTCAAATCGTGTTCTAAACCTCTGCATGAATTACATTTCTGGAGTAATATATGCAGGTGTGCATACGTATATATGCTAAAATTGCCCTTTTTTTGTTAATTCATATATAGGAGATGCTTTTTCATCCAATAAATCATCATCATCATCATGTAGTTCAGCAGACTGTCTTCATTTAGACTCTTGTTAGTTTGCAGAAGCTCTGTATTTTGGCAAAAAGTATGTTCATTATCCAAAAACTTTAAATCTACTTATTTAATTTAATTTCAGTTCCTCTGCTGGGCAATTGCCATACCTCCAGTAATAGCATCCACTAATAGGTACTTATTTCTCAACAAGAATTGAAGACATACATACATGCACAAACTCACACACACATACACACAAATAAGGTAATGCCTTTAAGATGTAGTTTCTCCGGCCTGATTGCAATTTCCTGCCTGTGAGATGAGTCTGTATCTCAAATGGGATCCGTCTGGAGCCGGAACTCACTTCACACATAACCTCTACACTCACGCTGCTGTGACCCAATTCTTACCACTGGGACCGAAATCTTTTTAAATGCAATTTGCTAAGGAAGTTAAACTACGGTTTAGATAACATGCTTTTGTTAGGCATCTGCAAGTCCAACAATATGGACTCAACTGACTGCTTATTGGTGAGCTCTTTTTGTTCTAGCAAGCTCCAGGCAAACCTTGTTTTGTGTGGCTGTTGTGCCACTGCACTCTGTGTAAACTGCACCGCAATGGCGCATTGTGCTGATGAACTGTCAACAAAGGTTCTAGAACATCTGTGTGTGTGTGGAGCAGGTCATTCACAGTTATTTAGGAATGTATCTCTTTCTGCCTGGTTGGTACAGGCCCTATAATGCTATATGGGTCTGTTCTGTTCCAGCAGGTCTGATCACCCTCAAGGAAAGTGGTGCAATAATGTGAAACTGATAAATCCACTAGAAATCCCAAATCCTGACATAGCTCCATAGTAACACAATGTGAACGCAATCCACTGTCTTACATGATTAGAAATATGTTCATATGGATTCAAGATTGCACAATCACAATGATTTATTTATGACATTTTTTGTCTGCTCCTTTAATCTCTATATAGCGATCTTGTCATCAAAAGGCCAAACAAAAACAAGCGTTATTATTTGTGATAAATGTTCATTCCTGTGTATAAGATGCTATTTGGTCATAGATTTGATCATTGACAATGTTTCTGTCATTTTGTGAGATACCGACCTTATGGCAAGGTTTTGTTTTAGCATATGAGAGGCTGCGAGACTTGTATCGTGCACAAATGGAAAGCAACGTCGCTCATGCCATCTGTAGCAACTCGACGAGTTACTAAGACCCTGTCTACATTAAGCCAGATAACTCATTAAATAAATAATTACTTAGCCTAAGCCCCGTTTCGGCCACACTAAATCATCGTTTAAGGTTCCCCTCCTTGGATAATTTTTTACACGGGTAAGTGCGGCCTCTGTTTGTTGAATCTCCGGCTCTTAGCTTTGTATGGACTCATCGATCGTTTACAAACTGAGTTCGGAGAGGAAGTGACGCCCGATAGACCGCGCCCCACACAGGAAGTGACGTCAGAAAGAACGAGCCACAGCCAGCTTCATAATAAAGCGGTTTCGTAACTCGGAGCTAACCACTGGAATTATGAAGGCGAGTCATCCAGACATGCCCGTGTTTCTCCTTCCGTCGATACAGACGCTTGTAGAAATGACACATGAATAGCTTAAGAGAAGAAAACGCACAATTGCAGCTATT
This sequence comes from Entelurus aequoreus, assembly GCF_033978785.1. Lineage (NCBI taxonomy): Eukaryota > Metazoa > Chordata > Actinopteri > Syngnathiformes > Syngnathidae > Entelurus > Entelurus aequoreus. Next base: position 27,656,210 of record NC_084739.1, on the reverse strand, counting down.
TCGGATACAACACTTCTCAGACGGCAAGAGAACTTTCGAATGTCCAGGTCAGCTGTGATTCTACTTACCGCAAATCTTTGTCCATTTGTTGGAGGAGAGACAACGAGAATGCGGGCTCCCATGGATGTGATAAAAAAAGGTAGCGTGTGCTTTGTATTACCTGGCCGTCGAGGAAAGACTACGGAAAGCGGCGAATGCTTTTGGACTGGCAAAGCAGACTGTATCAGTTATTGTCTGCCATGTATGTCGCATACTCAGCATTTAGGTCCAGAGTATATAAAGTCACCAACAGTGAGTGGACAATGAAGTTGAAGGCAAAAGAGTGGGGAGTGTCCTGGCCAGATATTTAGATCCCTAGATTGATTGATGTAAGATGTTCTTTATCACAGTGTTTACTTTCCCATGTCCATTAAAGATTTGATTAATTTATGATGGCTCAGGTGTGATTCACTACAATAAGGCCCCACAGCACACTAGATTCCAGTTAATTGAAATACCACAACACTGGATATTGTTCAGATAAGCTACATTTAAAGGCCTACTGAAATGAATTTTTTTTATTTAAACGGGATCCATTCTATGTGTCATACTTGATCATTTCGCGATATTGCCATATTTTTGCTGAAAGGATTTAGTAGAGAACATCGACGATAAAGTTCGCAACTTTTGGTAGCTGATAAAAAAGCCTTGCCTGTACCGGAAGTAGTGTGACGTCACAGGTTGAAGAGCTCCTCACATCTGCACATTATTTACACCAGCAGCGAGAGTGATTCGGACCGAGAAAGCGACGATTACCCCATTAATTTGAGCGAGGATGAAAGATTCGTGGATGAGGAAAGTGAGAGTGAAGGACTAGAGTGCAGTGCAGGACGCCAGGGTGTATCTTTTTTCACTCTGACCGTAACTTAGGTACAAGGGCTCATTGGATTCCACACTTTCTCCTTTTTCTATTGTGGATCACGGATTTGTATTTTAAACCACCTCGGATACTATATCCTCTTGAAAATGAGAGTCGAGAACGCGAAATGGACATTCACAGTGACTTTTATCTCCACGACAATACATCGGTGAAGCACTTTAGCTTCGGAGCTAACGTGATAGCATCGTGCTTAACTGCGGTTAGAAACAGAAGAAACATGCCCCTGATTGGAAGGATAGACAGAAGATCAACAATACTACTATTACTTCTACTATCAGGAGACACCGAACCAAACCCTGGACCTGTAACCACACGGTTAATGCTGTCCAGCCTGGCGAAGCCTAGCAATGCTGTTGCTAATGACGCCATTAAAGCTAACTTAGCTACGGGACCTCGACAGAGCTATGCTAAAAACATTAGCTCTCCACCTACGCCAACCCTCATCTGCTCATCACCACCCGTGCTCACCTGCGTTCCAACAATCGACGGCGCGACAAAGGACTTCACCACGATCATCGGTGCGGTCGGCGGCTAGCGTCGGATAGCGCGTCTGCTATCCAACTCAAAGTCCTCCTGGTTGTGTTGCTGCAGCCAGCCGCTAATACACCGATCCCACCTACAGCTTTCTTATTTGCTGTCTCCATTGTTCATTAAACAAATTGCAAAAGATTCACCAACACAGATGTCCAGAATACTGTGGAATTTTGCGATGAAAACAGACGCTGTTTGTATTGGGACACAATGGTGTCCCAATACTTCCGTTCAATCCGTGACGTCACGCGCAAACGTCATCTTACCAAAACGTTTTCAGCCGGATATTTCCCGGGAAATTTAAAATTGCACTTTATAAGTGAACCCGGCCGTATTGGCATGTGTTGCAATGTTAAGATTTCATCATTGATATATAAACTATCAGACTGCGTGGTCGATAGTAGTGGGTTTCAGTAGGCCTTTAAGAACTTGCACACAATGCAACACTGGAGGTGACGTGCGCATTTTCAGCGCATGCGAATTAGGTTGCGTTGCGCCGACGAACAGAGGGGTGGAGGGGGTCTTAAACGACCATTGTGTGTGTGTGGACGAGGATAAGGTTAGGTGAGATTTACCCTGGATAACCTTAGCTGGCTTAGTGTAGAAGGGGCCTAAGTGTAAAAAGTATTTGTCCCTTTTGTGTAACAGTACATTTATTATTTGCTGTTCAATGCTGTAATTAGAATGTTTGTTTAGAACTTAGAAATATGAAGATTATTCGCCAAGGACCTCCAAAGTGGCAGGCGGGCACAAGGTAATTTTATTTTATCAATCATGTTGTTTGTAACCATATAACGTCACCGTCCAATATGTTGACACACGTACGACGGAGTATTCTTGTCTGTCCATCATCTGTGTGTGGAACTGTTAGTTAGTGTGTCTTTACCACACGTGTTAAATAAAACACAACATATTACTCACAAAACGGTGATCAGTGTTGATACATCACATTGTGCGTGGTAAATAATTATATTTGCATTTTCTCCTCCCAGTATTGTCTGTGTTTTAATGATCAGCATATATATTTTGCTTATTAATGAAGACAGAGACGCAAAATGGATAGCACGTCTTATTCTGCTCGCTTAACAGTTTACATGTTTAGTAGATCAGCTTTACGTGTTTTAGTACATGCAAACTTCACTGAATTAGACCCTAAATACAATATTTAATTGAAGAGGTAATTAAAAATAAAAATGTCTTAACTTTTATCCCCTCTATAATCTCAGCTATCAGTAAGCTCCCTTGATGTCTGATCATTCTTACCGGCAGCTTCACCTTAAAGCTTAAGGTTATACAAATTAGTACATGTTTTTACTTTTCAAGGTTTAAAGCAATTTTAATTTATTTTAAACATGCACATAGAATAATATCGGAGCATTTTGCGTATTTGTGCATGATTGTGTACAATTTGATCAATTCAACATGTCCAAAAAGGAGCAGGAAGATGCCGAGCTTAATTAACTTTGCCCTCAGTCGTATAAAGCAATGAGTCATACAATGATTCATTTCCTGTGTTCAATACCCAATACACACAAAAGCCACAGACGTCAGGTGAAACTCCAGAAGGAGGCGATACACACTCCTACCTTTTAGTCTTCTCCCGAATCGACATCAGGCAATGTTGTTTCTGGTCTTCCAGCCAAAACACCTTTCCGTCTCAATAATGAGACCACAACGCTCCTAAGTTAAGACTGTCACGTTCATAGGAACACCTTTTTTTTTAACATGCTCAAGGATTCGATCTTTATGCTAATGATAGTTGCGACGGTCGAGCGGTCGAGACCAAATGTGCGGCCACTATTAGTGGGCGTGAGAGGAGATACGATAGAATTGTTTGGGTTTTTTTGCCATTCTTCGTCTCCAAAATGTTATTGTGTGTATACTCTTTGTGTGTGCGTTTTGACACACTCAACATCATGCGCCTCGGCTCTGTAGTCACCGCCACACCGCGGGTATTCAGATCAAAGAACGGTACCAGTACTTTTCAAAGGCAGGTCAGTACCGATTTCAATCAATTAGTATCACTGTACTTTATTAGTACTGGTCAGTGGCGGGCTGTGCATTTCCCACGTAGGCCTTCAGTGATGTCCTACTTCAGGGGTCACCAACGCGGTGCCCGCGTGCACCAGGTAGCCCATAAGGACCAGATGAGTAGCCCACTGGCCTGTTCTAAAAATAGCTCAAATAGCAGCACTTAGCAGTGAGCTGCCTCTATTTTTTAAAATTGTATTTATTTACTAGCAAGCTGGTCTCGCTTTGCTCGACATTTTTAATTCTAAGAGAGACAAAACTCAAATAGAATTTGAAAATCCAAGAAAATATTTTAAAGACTTGGTCTTCACTAACTGACAAAGAAACAGATAACAGATTTGGTGTCCAGTTCAAAGTGTGACATGATTTATTTAAAAATTGGAGAGTTGACTTTTGTATTTTACATGAGTTATTATTTGTACAAACATGGTGCAAAGTAATTCATGATTTGTTAAAAAATATTAGTGGCTAGCTAGTTAAAATGGGATATTGTGATTTCACAAGACTGTCTTAGAAGTGATCATTTGAAAATGTTCAATTTGAAAAATGTGCACTTAGAGAAAATATAAAAATAAAGTGTTGCATATTGATATTTATCTGTTTCTATATATATTTATTGTGAGAAATCATTAAGATGATCAGTGTTTTCACAAAGATAAATATCATTAATTATTAATAATAACATAGAGTTAAAGGTAAATTGAGCAAATTGGCTATTTCTGGCAATTTATTTAAGTGTGTATCAAACTGGTAGCCCTTCGCATTAATCAGTACCCAAGAAGTAGCTCTTGGTTTCAAAAAGGTTGGTGAACCCTGTCCTACTTAATCCGACTTTAATAAATACCCCTCAAAATACCTTAATGTACACTACCGTTCAAAAGTTTGGGGTCACATTGAAATGTCCTTATTTTTGAAGGAAAAACACTGTACTTTTCAATGAAGATAACTTTAAACTAGTCTTAACTTTAAAGAAATACACTCTATACATTGCTAATGTGGTAAATGACTATTCTAGCTGCAAATGTCTGTTTTTTGGTGCAATATCTACATAGGTGTATAGAGGCCCATTTCCATCAACTATCACTCCAGTGTTCTAATGGTACAATGTGTTTGCTCATTGGCTCAGAAGGCTAATTGACGATTAGAAAACCCTTGTGCAATCATGTTCACACATGTGAAAACAGTTTAGCTCGTTACAGAAGCTACAAAACTGACCTTCCTTTGAGCAGATTGAGTTTCTGGAGCATCACATTTGTGGGGTCAATTAAACGCTCAAAATGGCCAAAAAAAGAGAACTTTCATCTGAAACTCGACAGTCTATTCTTGTTCTTAGAAATGAAGGCTATTCCACAAAATTGTTTGGGTGACCCCAAACTTTTGAACGGTAGTGTATGTCCATACATGACCACGGCTGGAGAAATACTATACGGAAACACACTTGTGCACTACTGTTCATTGAATCACCTCAACAGTGTACAAAACAGGCTATATTTCGGCACATTTAAAAAATCAATGAACCCGCGTCAGCATTTAAAACACACCTTACGTGGTACTGTCAAAATTAAAATCATTGTAAAGAATAGAGATGTCGGATAATATCGGTCTGCCGATATTATCAGCCGATAAATACGTTAAAATGTAATATCGGAAATTATCGGTATCGTTTTTTTTATTATCAGTATCGTTTTTTAAATTTTTAAATTTTATTTTTTTATTAAATCCACATAAAAAACACAAGATACACTTACAATTAGTGCACCAACCCAAAAAACCTCCCTCCCCCATTTACACTCATTCACACAAAAGGGTTGTTTCTTTCTGTTATTAATATTCTGGTTCCTACATTATATATCAATATATATCAATACAGTCTGCAAGGGATACAGTCCGTAAGCACACATGATTGTGCGTGCTGCTGGTCCACTAATAATACTAACCTTTAACAGTTAATTTTACAAATTTTCATTAATTACTAGTTTCTATGTAACTGTTTTTATATTGTTTTACTTTCTTTTTTATTCAAGAAAATGTTTTTAATTTATTTATCTTATTTTATTTGATTCATTTTTTTTTAAAAAGTACCTTATCTTCACCATACCTGGTTGTCCAAATTAGGCATAATAATGTGTTAATTCCACGGCTGTATATATCGGTTGATATCGGTATCGGTTGATATCGGTATCGGTAATTAAAGAGTTGGACAATATCGGCTTATCGGATATCGGCAACAAGCCATTATCGGACATTCCTAGTAAAGAACATATTAAATGTGGAAAAATAAATAAATAAAATATTTGAACTTTTTCTTTGTGAGTTAAAAAAAAGTGAGAACCGATGATTCCCCTTCCTGCTTTTCGCAAACTACAACTTGTGATTGGATTCTCAAACAGACTGGACAAGTTGGTAGAGAAGGCCAGTAATGTGAGGGAGTGGAGCTAAATTCTCTGGCGGTGGTGTCAGAGAGGAGACGTCTAGCAAAGCTCCTAGCCATTATGGACAACACCTCCCACCCACTACACTCGGACCTTGCAGAGAGAATGAGCACGTTCAGTGGAAGGCTCAGACTCCCAAAATGCAACACGGAACGATACAGGAGGTCCTTCATACCGACAGCCATCAGACTGTATAATGCATATGTTCCTTGACTGCACTTAAATGTAGAATATATGAAGAATATATTTATATTCTTCATATATTATATTTAATATATTATATATATTATATTATTTATTATCATTATTGTCTATTGTGAGCAAACTGTGGTGCTGAATTTCCCCCAGGGATCAATAAAGTACTTTCTATTCTATTCTATTCTATTCTATTCTATTCTATTCTATTAGGGAGTGACAAGTGAACATCCAATCACAGTCACGTTTAGCGTAAGGCTACCTAGATAGGCTACTGTCAACAACTCGTGATCTGATTGACTATCGCAACTGTCTATCCGGCAGAATTCATACAGCGCTGGCAACAAGCTAGCTGAATTCTGATTGGATAAAAGCTCTAACGTAAAAACAAGCAACACTGGAGACTAATAAGACATGAAGAGAATATGACGAATACTTTAATGAAAATTAGATTAAAATGAACTTTTGTTAATCTATTATCATGATTTATGTTCGGCCAGCAGAGAAGGCCTTGCTGGCCCTAGCGGCACACCACTGGTACCGGTAAACCGAACAACCCTAATGGATAGTAATCATGAAATGCGGTTACTAATTGCTAATAATGAGCATCTGATGTAGGTCAGTTACGTTATCATGATGTGTTCAATGTGGTCTAGTAAAATGTGTTATTAGTGGGACCTTTGAATAGCCTAAATACAAAAAAGTTAAATATTTAAATATTTGTTGTTTCTTTTCATAGGAATATAAAATAAAAGACACCATAATAGCTGACTATAATTTGGGGTAGTTTTACATTGACTTTCATATCATAACATTGCCTGTGACTTTTGCAGGTGGAAAAAGTGCATTTAGCAAATTGAAAGTAATTAGGAGCTATTTCAGGTTCACAACAAGCCAAGAGGCTCAATAGCCTTGCTAAACTTAGAATTGGAAAGTCAGCTCAGCCAACAGTTGGACTTCAAAGACCTCATCAGCAAATTTGCTAACAAAAAGGCCGGTGTTGGTATTTCTGATGAGACTTCCAGTGAACAAACAGTTGAGATTAGATGAGGCATGTTGTTTTTGGTAATGTTTTTTTCCAACAATTCCATGTGCTCTACTTGCACATTTATGTTAAATGCTACATATTTACCTGTGGACAGTCTTGAGCCAGGACACTGTTTTTTTTTTTTTGCGTATTTGTGCATGATTGTTAAATACAATACAATACCCACCACCTATCTGTTAAGTGGTTAATTGAAAAATGTATTTGCAATCAGAGGTGTAATATGTTTTAAATGAATGAAATGAGAATAAGTTAAAGTTAAAGTACCAATGATTGTCACACACACACATTAGGTGTGGCGAAATTATTCTCTGTATTTGACTCATCACCCTTGATCACCCCCTGGGAGGTGAGTGGGCCGCAGCGGTGGCCGCGCCCGGGAATCATTTTTGGTGATTTAACCCCCAATACCAAACCCTTGATGCTGAGTGCCAAGCAGGGAGGTAATGGGTCCCATTTTTTATAGTCTTTGGTATGACTCGGCCGGGGTTTGAACTCACAACCTACCGATCTCAGGGCGGACACTCTAATAAGACCACTAATAAGACATTTTACATACTGTAGTAATACTCTGACTTGGTATGTCGTTAATTGTCAAAAAGGAAACAAAGTGGGTGTACTACACCAGGCACCGTCAAGAACACTGAAAAACAACAACATTGAAGGTGGCAACGAATAGGATAATGGGGCCCTCCCTCATCAATATTCTTTCAGGGGGCCCAGAATTCCGAGCAACAGCCCTGTCCTTGATTCAATGTTTTTGCTTTTCTTTGCTACCAGAAAAGTGAAGTGAATTATATTTATATAGCGCTTTTCTCTAGTGACTCAAAGCACTTTTACATAGTGAAACCCGATATCTAAGTTATATTTAAATCAGTGTGGGTGGCACTGCGAGCAGGTGGGTAAAGTGTCTTGCCCAAGGACACAATGGCAGTGACTAGGATGGCGGAAGCGGGGATTGAACCTGGAACCCTCAAGTTGCTGGCACGACCACTCTACCAACCGAGCTGTACCGCCCCAACCGAGCTATACCGAAAAGCCTGCTTTACACTGAGGAGACACTATGAAGTGCAAAAAGTTACTATTTGTTTTTAGTGTAACTGTTGCCTGCTGTTCAATGTGCGTTGTACTGTAAGTACCGTACTTTCCGGGCTATAGAGCGCACCAGATTTTTTAAAATGTTTATATATATACCTTAATTGTTTTCAACAAAACGGATGATCAAACAAAACAAAAGTCATCGTCATGGACCTACTGCTGGTACCTCTCCAATCAGCTAAACAGACTCAGTAACTCCACTGTGACGTTTTGGTGAATTTAAGAAACTGAAACAATTTTGAAAAAATGCCATTGTAAATCAATACAACTAACACAGACACTTGTAACCGGGTTAGCTTGATTACATTACAATAGCACATATTAATACGCATGAAAACACTCCTACAAACATCACACATGGGACAATTTAGTAAGTATGAATTGTTATAGTTGGATTGTAAGACTTACAAACATTGCTTTTAATGATGAATGGATAATTATTTCGAGCAAAAACGCTATGGACGGTTATACTTCCGGTTCAAGGCTCTAAACATGAATGACATTTTCATGACACAGAACCTGCAGTGGGCAAACTCGTCCAAAAGATGGCGCCATAGCACATACAATAACATACTTTTTCAGTGTCTCTGTCAGTGTTATATGAAAACTATGTGTTGAATACAAAACATTATGGCTGTTAGCGAAAAAAAATCCATAAATTAGCCGCACCGTTTATTGGCAGCTGGGTTCAAAATGTTGGAAAAAAGTTTTTAAACATGTCAGGTACCTAAAGGCAACAATAACGTTTTAAATACTTTATGGGGGCACGGTCGTGACAACGAAATGACGTAGAAGAAAGAACACCAGGATAAAATAGCGCTTCACATTTCTTCCAATTCCCTTTTAGATTACTGTGAGACAGTGGCAAATGCTGGTCTCTCAAGGAGGGGAAGCTCAATTTCGGCCTACATCATAAAATGTGTTGGTTTATTTATATGTTAAAAACAACAAAAAAAGTAATTATCTGCCATTATGTGCAGCTTGCTCCCTAGCTAGCTCGCTAGCTGAGACTGGCGCGAGGCTAGTGCGACGTGTGTCCTCCTGTGAGTGCTTTGAGACGGTGGAGGGGCTCAGCAGCACCCGCTGCTCGGTAGGGACAGAAACTACAGAGTGAAAGAAGTCAGTCTCCAAACACAAAAAAAACACCAGGAATAGAAGCTCTGTTTGTCGCTAGTCGTTTTTAACAAAGACAATGTCGCTAAGAGAATCAGGAAAGTCCTGAGTTCAACTCAGAACAACAGAATGAATATTGAAAAAAGGTTCCACTGACGTTTACAGCACAAGATCGCTGATTCGCTCATTTCGCTGTCAATCAAAAAGGGAATCAGCCTTAGACAGATCATCCAATTATCATGCAGAAGTTGAGCGTCCTGACCAGCCCACTGCCCCATAGACCCCCAGAGACGCTGAGCGTCCGATGGGCGGGACAAAGCCCAGCATTTATCCAATGACTCGTTCCGTTTCGCTTCTTTTGTGGACGGCCAGCGTCTCCACTGTTTAAAGCACCGTGAAGCTGCGGGAATGAGAGAGAGGAAAGCCGCGTCGTTACCGGTGATAAGAAGCTGATTCTGAACAAAATAGCGCGTTGTAGCGCATATTTAGTGAATAGCACCATCTGCGGTCACTCGAAGCGAGTATGACGATCCTCCTGGTAGGGGTGTATCCCTTTATGGAGGATGCCTGTGCGTGACTTTGTTTAACGTGGGGAGACTGGTGCACAGACAGTCACCACACGATCCTTGGCAAATCCGGGTCAGGGTCCAGTGGCATGGAGTCCAAGACGACTGGGGACCCTTTTCTGCCGCAGCCTCCAGCCGCCATCCCAGCCGTTGTGACGCTCCATAGGGTTAGCAATCATCCTCCGCCTGTTGCACTGTTGAGGTCTTGGGTTGTTATTTCCCCATAACTGGGCCCACATGGATGTGGGGGTGCCTTCTTCCGCCATCACAGCCGCTGTGGTAGTTCTTACATCTATCATCTTCCGCCTGCTCCGCCGTTGAGGTCTTCACCGTATCCCTGGCTAGGGGGAAGTCAGGTACTAGGCCTTTGCCAAGGGCCACCTGGGGTAACCGTAGTAAAGGGGTTAACCTCCTAGTGCCCCAAAACCCCATAGAGGAGCCTCCACTGCCGGATGCACTTTAATGTCATGCCCAGTACATAATCAATAGCATGTACACACAACACTATATACTGTATTTAATCACTTATTTTTTGACATTTTAGGGGAAGCTGAGCTTCCCTTGCAGTCTTAGAGCAATCGCCTCTGCTGTGAGAATACATCGTTTTTTAACATACACTGAAGGTTTCATCTATATAGGAGTTAGCTTTAACAACATGGTTGCCTTTGAAGATACCTAATTTGGGATCTTGCTCAAATGTTTAATACAGTTGAAACATATTTAAAAGTAATGTCTACTATAGTGGATTCCCATGTGTTAAAGTTGCCACCAATGTCTTTTCACATCCTTCTAAGGAATTGGGGGTTGAGTAAATGTATATTTATGAGGAGGATGTGTATTTCTGGGCGAAACCGTGTTGTGAAAGGTGACCTTGTTAGATAAAAGGAGGGCTTGGGAAGCCAAATGATGAAAGAGAATGGGATCATCCCAGGCTCATTAATGTGGATTTGAAGGTCAGGTAATTATAACAATAGACATGTGGGCTGGTTTTTGGCACCTGGCATTGTTGGTTTGTTATGAAGGTGACAAGCCTGCACAGGAAGGGGATTAATCACTGTGACGCCAGACTGTTGTCACTTTGATACATTCAGACATCATCGCAGTCCTGCTGTATGCGCGTCGCAGCAAAAACATCATCATTTCAGTCGCTGACAAAACTCAGCAGCATTGGTACTATTTGTTTTCCCACGCAGCCCACGTTCTTCTGATGTTAGTAATGGTGCTTGGAATAAAACACACCGTCTTCAGCAGAATTCAATCTGGATTTGTGAGTGCAGTGAATTTGCACTTTACTTTAATACAAATGATGACTATGTTTTTTCAAAGGGCTGGGCGTATTGACACAAATATCCATAGTATCGATAGCAAAGTGGCGTATTTTTTCGGAACTTAGGGCGAACGGAATTATAAGGCGCTTTGTCGATGAGTGGGTCTATTCAGGTCAATTTTCAAACAAAAGGAGCATCAAAGGGGTCATTTGTTTTCAACATTCAAAACACTTCCTTGTGGTCTTCATAGCATTTAATGGTGGTTCTTCATACTTGCCAACCCTCCCGAATTTTCCGGGAGACTCCCGAAATTCAGCGCCTCTCCCGAAAACCTCCCGGGACAAATATTCTCCCGAAAATCCCCCGATTTTCAGCCGGAGCTGGAGGCCACGCCCCCTCCAGCTCCATGCGGACCTGAGTGAGGACAGCCTTTTTTCACGTCCGCTTTCCCACGATATAAACAGCGTGCCTGCCCAATTACGTTATTCCATACGAGGCGTCCGGCATACCGCCGATGAGCATGGTGCAGATGGAGAAGATCTTCTCGCCGTCCGTGTTGGCGCACATGTTGCCAAAGACGACGCTGGTCAGGCTGCTGAGGGTGAAGTAGAGGGCGGCGATGTACGAGCTGCGCACCGACGGGCCGCCGACCGTGTTGTTGACATAGGGCATCTCCAGGCGTTTGCCCAGCTCATGGAGCCATCCTTGGGGAAGAGACGGGAGGACAACAGGGTGACAAGAACTAAATCATAGAGATACATTGTATTATTATGTTTATCTTACCTAAAAATAAATATATTTATTAATTAAAAAAATAAAAATAAAATACATTTTTACTATATTTTGCTAAAAACATCAAAATTAATTGTATTTTTATTTGTATTTTTTCTGACTCCTTATTACATCCAGCCATAGAATTGTACATTAAAATAAACATATTTGAAATAATTAATTTAATATGATCATAATAATTCATTTAAAATGACCATATTTAATTATTAAAATAATTGCTTGTTTATCAACAACTTTAGCATTTTATTCATTACATTTCGAAGCTCTCAGAAGCCAAGTTATGTTATATTCTGATAGCTCAGTTATAGCTCTTTTTATTACCAAATATGTGTTATGTGTTTTATGTTGCACGATTGCACCAAGACAAATTCCTAGTTTGTGAACCCGTTCTCAAACAATGGCAATAAAACTATTCTGATTCTGATTCTGATTCCTTTAGATTTATGTATGCAAGTTTGAAGTATTAATTATCTAAACACAGTTTTGTTTGCATATTTTCAGGATGTAGATATATACAGTATATATATAAATATATATACTATATAAATACTTGACTTGGTGAATTCCAGCTGTAAATATACTCCTCCCCTCTTAACCACGCCCCCAGCCCACCCCGGACCCACCCCCCACCTCCCGAAATCGGAGGTCTCAAGGTTGGCAAGTATGTGGTTCTTTTGGTCAAAATGTTGCATAGATTATGTTTTACAGACCATCTTCAAGTAGTTTTCTGACCGTCTCTTCAGGATGTGCCGTTTTGTCTTATTTACGTGGCTCCACTTCGACTGCGTCTTCTACCCGTCGTCTTTGTCGTACCGGTAGTTTTTAGCGCTTCCATAACGAGTCTACTGACAGACATAATTTAGAAGTGTACGCTACTATATATTAAAAATGGCGACAGCTGAAGATGAATGCCCCGCAACAAAATGATAGAGAAAAGGAAGGCGCTTATTGACTACAGCGCCAGACTACAATGGCGGACGCGTGAACATTTCTCAAATACACAACAGCAGAACAGAAATACATGTTTTACGCTACTTCTTCTTTGTCTCATTTTGTCCACCAAACGTTTTATGCTGTGCGTGAATGCACAAAGGTGAGCTTTGTTGATTTTATTGATTTTCTGGAGTGCAGGCATATTTGGTCAGTCCATGACTGCCAACTAATCAATGCAAACATGCTATATAGGCTAGCTGTATGTACATATTGCATCATTATGCCTCGTTTGTAGGTATATTTGAGCTCATTTAATTTCCTTTACTTATGTCCTCTGTGTATTCAATTTATATTTGCATGTCTCATGACACATTATCTGTATGTAATATTGGCTGCATGTCTGATAGTTGTTTGTGTGCCATGTTGTTCCAGACCACAGCAAACATTAACCAGCTTGCAAAGATTGTAATAAATCCATTAGAAGAAAACAGCCTGCCGTTTCCTTTAACTTGGACACACACATGTACACCTTTTGGCCATTCTGAGCCACTAATTTCTAGAAGTTATCTCATCCTGTGAGAAGCCTCCATTTTACTAATGATTTCCAATGTCCAATGTGTAGAATAAATATTAAAATACAACATTTCTGTCAATGAAGATTTGCGTCAGCCTTTGATAGTAGGCTAATATAGCTAAAATAGACACTTACATCATGTGTTGCCTTCATTATAACACTTATATAAGGCTTTTAATTTTTTGTGGCTCCAGACAGATTTTTATTTATTTTTTGGTTCAATATTGCTCTTTCAACATTTTGGGTTGCCAACACCCGGCCTACCCCAATGTTCAAGTCTCTGCTAAACGGGATCATATTGAATGAATTAAATGAATCATATTCATACAGCACTTTTCCACGGTTATCTCAAAAGCACTTTTGTATAATGCTTTAAGATAATACAATACAAGTATTGAGATTTTGATGACTGAAAAAAAGGCTTTAAAGTAAAACATTTGATGTTGCCATTTTATGATAATCAAAAAATCTATGTTTTGGACATACAATTTCGCTGTACATGACGTGCAGCTGGTATTGCGTAAAATATTGAGTTTATATTCTGATGCGGTGTTTTGCACACTGAAGTTGTCACGGTTGCATCATTTCATTTGCGCTGCACATTTGGGCCTACTTTAAGCATGAATCAGGCTTTTATTCATGTATGCATGCGTCTGTGTGTGTGTGTGTGTGCGTGCGTGTGCGTGTGTGTGTGTGTGTGTGTGTGAGAGAGAGAAAGAGAGAGAGAGAGCCTACGCTGTTGGGATAGTGCCACCTCTAAGTTCGTCTGGCTCTCTCAGCCTCCTCTGGGACCACTATGAGCTATAAAGAACAAAAAAAAATGCCTAACCGCTTTCATCAGGCGAGACAGCGTGTGTGGTGTAGCATGCATTTTTAATACACCACAAATAAGACACTGCTGCCTCTTTTCCTTCATCCCACAACTGATACTCGGTTAGGTTTTATTCCCATTTTGTGTGAGTCGGACGCAGTTGAAATTCAAAATAAGAAAAGTAGCTATTATTGAAAAGAGATTTGAGATGCCACAAGTCAACACAAAACTCTTGAAATCGAATCCTAGCCTGGATGTTTCCAGTGGTGCTGCTGTGTGCTGTCTTGCATGCACATTGAGGCGGGTACCGTGCATGTGATTGCGTGTGGGCACACTGCACAGGCCCGGTAGCAGTGCTTGTTAGGAAGGTTGTTGGAGTGGAAAAAAAAATGTGTGTCTTATTCCACACAAAATATAAAGTTGGCGGAAAAACATTCACTTGACAGACTCTCTAAACATCAACTTTATGGGCTGACACATTAGACATCAGATCAGAACCGAGGACGACCTTAAATGTTGGCCTGTAGTCTACGACTGATTAATACAAGTTTTTTTTCTTCATGTCAACATTGGCAATCAAACTCTTTGTGATGCCACAAATCAACACTTTACTTTGATTAGTCAACTGAAACTGCGGATGATATTGCAGTTCAGTTCAGCTTCAGTTTGTTTCGAACATGCATACGATACATTCTAATGCATCACACAATTCCAGTTGTTTCATCACAGCACGTCCGAAAAGGTGTAGGAAGAAGCAAAGCTTATTTAATCCTACCCCTTTTCATACCATAGCAATTTTATCCTATGTTCTTGTTCTCTGTAACAGAACAGTGAACAAATAAATAATAAATAAATAATATACCATAGTAAGCAAACACATATTAAATACATAAATAATCTTTGTCTCAATTTTTTAAAAAAGGAAAAAAAAGGGTTCAAGATGTTCAACATAATTCTTGTTCTGTGTATTTTGTGAACACTTGTAGTTTGAACCTTCTCTTAATTGAATCATATTGGTGCTTTGTTTGATTTCTTTGGTTAATCCATTCCATAATTTAATTCCACATACTGATATGCTAAAGGTTTTAAGTGTTGTATGAGCATACAAATGTTTTAAATTAGATTTTCCTCTAAGGTTATATTTCTCCTCTTTTGTTGAGAAGAATTGTTGTACATTCTTGGGTAGCAGGTTATAGTTTGCTTTGTACATCATTTTAGCTGTTTGCAAATTCACCAAATCATTGAATTTCAATATTCTTGATTCAATAAATAAAGGGTTTGTATGTTCTCTATATCCAACATTATGTATTATTCTAAATTATCTTTTTTGTAACACTGTTATTGAATGAAGCGCACATTTGTAGTTGTTTCCCCATATTTCTACACAATAACTCAGATATGGTAACACTAGCGAACAGTAGAGAATATGAAGGGATTTTTGGTCTAGAACATGTTTTACTTTATTCATTATTGATGTGTTTCTTGCTACTTTATGTTGTATATTTGACCATGTTTAGGTGAAAAGAATGACAATGGTATTTTGGAGCCTGCAAAAGCAAGTAAGGTCACAAATGAGACATTTTTGAAAACCACTGTGATATCTCAGTTGAAACACTCAAGACATTCACCTTATTCACTAACTGTTTTTATACAATTCCAAACCACCAAAGGTATGTAAAAAGCAAACAACTATAGACTAGCCAAAGCATGCAACAATTGTTCTCATCTCAGAGAGGAAAAATACAACCTTAGGGGAAAACTAAATTGAAAACATTCGTGTACAACACTAAAAACCTTTAGTATAACTGTATGTGGAATTTAAAATGATGGAATTGACTTTTTTTTGGAATTTTACTTATCTTTCACAATAAATATGAAAGACATGGCGACTGATGTAATTTTTTTTAATGCATTCTAAAATGTACACTACCGTTCAAAAGTTTGGGGTCACCCAAACAATTTTGTGGAATAGCCTTCATTTCTAAGAACAAGAATAGACTGTCGAGTTTCAGATGAAAGTTATCTTTTTCTGGCCATTTTGAGCGTTTAATTGACCCCACAAATGTGATGCTCCAGAAACTCAATCTTCTCAAAGGAAGGTCAGTTTAACGAGCTAAACTGTTTTCAGATGTGTGAACATGATTGCACAAGGGTTTTCTAATCATCAATTAGCCTTCTGAGCCAATGAGCAAACACATTGTACCATTAGAACACTGGAGTGATAGTTGCTGGAAATGGGCCTCTATACACCTATGTAGATATTGCACCAAAAAACAGACATTTGCAGCTAGAATAGTCATTTACTATATTAGCAATGTAAAGAGTGTATTTCTTTAAAGTTAAGACTAGTTTAAAGTTATCTTCATTGAAAAGTGCAGTGCTTTTCCTTCAAAAATAAGGACATTTCAATGTGACCCCAAACTTTTGAACGGTAGTGTAAATAAACTTACAGCAGAGCCAATGGGAGGTCCTCTATTCTGCCCATAAAACCCATTAAAAAAAAACCCATTAAAAAAAACCCATCTAAAACAACAATACTCCATTTATATTTGGTGACTTGAATATCAACCAAGTATTAGTGCTATTGTTATTGTAAGCGCTAACGCAGACAAACTATTTATAGCGGAGCCGTGATCACGAGCTTGAGTGCCAATGTTGACATGATCGACTGATCAGCTGCTTCCTCGTTTCCTTGCTCGTCAAACTTTATTGTAGATCATAAATCAGCGCTATTCAACTAGATAATGAAGAAGGCCGCAGCTTCAAAAGCCCATTTTGAATGTTTCGTCTGAAAGTGCCTCCAGGGGTTATATTCCTTTGAGACTGTGTTTGCTTAATTGCAAGGTAAACACATAGGCTTTCACACTGGACTGTCAATAAGTTCATTATTCTAAGTCTTTTCCTTCCTCAGTTTTATTTATTTCCACACAGTAGCTCAGTTACAAAGGATGGAAATGATAAGGATGGAAAGGATAATGCACACAACGGCGCAAAAAGGTTGAAAACAAAAGGTATAAAGTAGACTAAAAAAATGTACCACATATGTAATGTTTACATATTATATATACCGTATATAATATATACTGATATATCATATAATATCCATCAATCCATCCATTTTCTACCGCTTGTCCCTTTTTGGGGTCGTGGGGGGTGCTGGAGCCTATCTCAGCTGCATTCGGGCAGAAGGCGGGGTACACCCTGGACAAGTCGCCACCTCATCACAGGGCCAACACAGATAGACAGACAACATTCACACTCACATTCACGCACTAGGGCCAATTTAGTGTTGCCAATCAACCTATCCCCAGGTGCATGTTTTTGGAGGTGGGAGGAAGCCGGAGTACCCGGAGAGAACCCACGCAGTCACGGAAGAACATGCAAACTCCACACAGAAAGATCCCGAGCCCGGGATTGAACCCAGGACTGCTCAGGACCTTCGCATTGTGAGGCACATGCACTAACCCCTGTCCCACCGTGCTGCCCATATATATACTGTATATATATATATATATATATATATATATATATATATATATATATATATATATATATATATATATATTATTATTATTATATTGCTTGGAACAACATGTTCGTTGCTTAAAAGGTCCGGAAACATTGACCCGAGAACATTCATACTTTGTTGTCCAGTCGTCGTTAAAAGTCAGATTTTTGCAATTTACGGTAGAAAATGGATGGAGGGATTTAGATTTTTTTTCAGGGTTGAATGAGTAGTCTTTTTCTACTCAGCCCACTGCTGCTTCATTGTGAAGCATATGCCTCGCTGTTCCCCCTACGGGGTGGTGGAAGTACTGCATACATGAGCAACCCTATTTTTAATGGTTTCATCAAGCTTATTTGGGTGATGTTAGGCGGACGAAATGAAAAGCTTTGGCGGGCCGGATGTGGCCCGCGGGCCGCCGGTTGAATATGACTGTCATAAATCATGCCTCTCACCTGTATAGTAGAAGAAGGACATATTCCGACAAGTTGGTACACTTTTACAGAACGAGGATTACGAGTCATTCTTCATCTAAATGTGAATATATGAACATCCTAGCAGTCGGCATCCTAATGACAGCAGACCTTGTACAGTTAGTGATGATTTATTATGTTTGTTGGCGCTCATTAAGTATGTAGTGCGTAATAATCCGTGGGGGGGGGTGGTAAGTGAACGTTGTGATGCATTTTTCAAATTAATTCACTGCGTATGCTTAATATCATCAAAATACGTAAATATTATATTTTATTATAAATGTGCCCGTTAGTACATTACATATATAATTACATCATGTATATACAACCTTAATGGAGGTGTTTGGATGATTTTTTTAAGTACTTTGTAGGCGGAATAGAGCGACTGCCATAGGCTCCATTGTAAGTGGCCTTTGGATTGAATGTATTTACTATTTAGAATGCATTAAAAACAAATACATCCGTCATGTCCTTTATAATGATTGTGAACGATAAGTGAAATTCCCCCCAAAAAGTGCAAATCCCCTTAGGGGGCTTGGCTTGTGAGTTACCAGTAACCCTATACCTATTTTTTATTATTCCACCAAAGATGAACAAAATATTTGCATAAACTTTTAGGGTCTGCTTTACTAAGACCCTAATAACAAATGGTTCAATAGATGTGCAAATTGTAAAATTGCATGTACTTTTAGTTAGAGTGTTGCCGGTCAGCTGAGTGTACATTTGATAACAAGTGCAAAAAAGGATGCAGACCCCCTTTTTTTAAATTCGTTTTTTGTGTATTTACAGGCTGTCACCAGTGTGACACTCATTTCATATGCTCCAGCCTATGGTGTTTTGTCCATTTGTTGGTGCTGTGGTGTTTTGATGCTGCATCTACAATGATCCAGATGCAAGAAAACACATATTGCAATAATTTTTTTTAATTATTATATCTCCTACTGTTAAGAAAAGACAAACACCATTTAAAAAATAAATAAATAAATACAAATAAAATGCCAGCAGACACCAAAACAAATCAATTGCATTTGTTTTAATCGACCCCTCAAGTCATCCAGCAGCTATAAAAATGATAAAATGTCATTGCTGAATGGACGGTACGTCCAACATTTTTGTTTCGGACATATGTGACCAGGGATGGGAATATTTTTTTCCACTTTTGATTCTGCTTATCGATTCGGTTCTCTTATCGATTCTTCATTGGAAAGAAAGAGGACAAATGTTGGATTAGCATCAGTTTTGTTTAGTTAATAGGTAATGTGACTTTACAAAGCCAACAGTGAGGGATTAGCATAGCATAAAAAAAAAGAGAGAAATAAATATGTAACATTTAGTCAACATTTTTCAAAACTTTTAGGAATCTTTGTCATCTTTCTAAAAAATATAATGGTGAACCTAAAATAAATAGAATGGTTTGTTTAGATATACAAGGTAGAACTAATGTATGACAGGCTCACAACATGCAACACAATACATGTCAAGCCTTCTTTCGATGATTTGGATGATTATGCCCGACAGGTTATGAAAACCTTGAATTTAAAATCTCAGAAAATGTGGGGTCTACAAAAACGGTAAGCCACGATCATCAAAAGTATTACAAATAAGGCTTGGCATCTCACTTTGCATGAGGTAATAAGATTAATTAGTTTCACATTGGAAGTTAAATTACTGACATGAATGGATTTGTATAAAATATCCTAATTTCATGAGATTCACCTGTGTATTATAATGACTGAATGAAAATGTGGTTAAAAGAAAACATGCAATTTTTTCTGACTACAATTGAAAATTAACCTTGCGAAAATTAGCATCACCGTGGCAAATGGATGAAAGCTTTTGACCACAAACTTAGTCACTGCTCAGTGGCATTTGTCTATCCCGGCCTATAATGTATTTTTTGGACTTATGATGTATTGTTTGAAAGTCATTGCACTCTTTCCTGCCACCTTCAGAGGAGAAGCTAGAGGTAGACGTGAAGTGGAGCGAGTACTTACTGCCTGCCTTGAAGCCGGTCTGAATCTGTCTTTTGTCATGCTCATGTAAATGAGAAGGCTTTGATTGATTGATTGAGACTTTTATTAGTAGGTTGCACAGTGAAGTACATATTCCGTACAATTGACCACTAAATGGTAACACCCGAATAAGTTTTTCAATTTGTTTAAGTCGGGGTCCACTTCAATTGATTCATGATACAGATATATACTATCAGATATACACTACCGTTCAAAAGTTTGGGGTCACATTGGAATGTCCTTATTTTTGAAGGAAAAGCACTGTACTTTTCAATGAAGATAACTTTAAACTAGTCTTAACTTTAAAGAAATACACTCTATACATTGCTAATGTGGTAAATGACTATTCTAGCTGCAAAAGTCTGGTTTTTGGTGCAATATCTACATAGGTGTATAGAGGCCCATTTCCAGCAACTATCACTCCAGTGTTCTAATGGTACAATGTGTTTGCTCATTGGCTCAGAAGGCTAATTGATGATTAGAAAACCCTTGTGCAATTATGTTCACACATCTGAAAACAGTTTAGCTCGTTACAGAAGCTACAAAACTGAACTTCCTTTGAGCAGATTGAGTTTCTGGAGCATCACATTTGTGGGGTCCATTAAGCGCTCAAAATGGCCAGAAAAAGAGAACTTTCATCTGAAACTCGACAGTCTATTCTTGTTCTTAGAAATGAAGGCTATTCCACAAAATTGTTTGGGTGACCCCAAACTTTTGAACGGTAGTGTATACTATCATCATAATACAGTCATCACACAAGATAATCATCAGGGTATATACATTGAATTATTTACATTATTTACAATCCGGTATGAGATCGGTGCGGTTCAAAAACGCGACATTCATTTATCGTTATTGCATGCTGTATGATTCAGCATATTGATCGTATGTCCTCTTGTTGATGAAATAGCAACTTTGCAATTGTTACAAGTAGCGCTTTTACGGTCTTTTCTTGTAAAATTTAGCCAAACTTTGGAAATTTTGTTCCGCCTGGTTGCCACCGACTGGCATGGTTAAGGGAATTGTTTAAAAAATTGGCATGCGATTCCAAAGAATTGATACACTGGGAGCCACTCTGTGCAAAAAACGGTTTACGATTCTTATCCCTGTATGTTCAGTTTTCAGTTTATTTTGAACATACATACGATGCATCATACATGCATCACATATTTCCAGTTGTTTCATTACAGCACGTCTGAAAAGGTGTAGGAAGAAGCAGAGTTTATTTAATCCTATCCCATTTCATACCATAGAAATTGTATTCTATTTCCTTGTTCTCTGTAACATAACAGTGATCAAATAAATAATAGACAAATAATATACCATAGTAAGCAAACAAATATTAAATACATAGATAATCGTTGTCTCAATTTAAAAAATTAAAAAATATTCATCATAATTCTTGTTCCGTGTACTTTGTGAACACTTGTAGTTTGAACAGCCTCTTAAAGTGAATCATATTGGTGCTTTGTTTGATTTTTTTGGTTGATCCATTCCATAATTTAATTCCACATACTGATATGCTAAAGGTGTTAAGTGTTGTACGAGCATACAAATGTTTTAAATTAGATTTTCCTCTAAGGTTATATTTTTCCTCTTTTGTTGAGAAAAAATTGTTGTACATTCTTGGGTAGCAGGTTATAGTTTGCTTTGTACATAATTTTAGCTGTTTGCAAATGCACCAAATCATTGAATTTCAATATTCTTGATTCAATAAATAAAGGGTTTGTATGTTCTCTATATCCAACATTATGTATTATTCTAATTGATCTTTATTGTAACACAGTTAGTGAATGAAGCGCACATTTGTAGTTGTTTCCCCATATTTCTGCACAATAACTCAGATATGGTAGCACCAGCGAGCAGTAGAGAATATGAAGTGATTTTTGGTCTAGAACATGTTTTGCTTTATTCATTATTGATGTGTTTCTCACTACTTTATGTTGTATATTTTTTAGTTGAGATTTCCAATTCATTTTATCATCTATTGTTACACCCAAAATTGTGTGTTTTTTTACTCTTTCAATGTCTACTAAATGTATGTGACTGAAATATGTTGACACGCACACATGTAGACGGATTATTCACTCTCTCAATTGACTGTCTTTGCAGCGTTATCGCCTCCTTTCTAGCAGCGTTACTGTGCCAGTTTGAATGTAGATTTTAAAATGTGCTATATATAGCAAAATAAGTCTTGACAAATCACATTGCATGTGCCTTATTATTATATTTGCATCTCTTCCTCCTTGTAAATTCTGCATATTCATGAAGACAGACATGCTAACTGGATTGCGCTCTCTATTTTGCTAATTTAAGAGATGCAATCCAATTTGTACGAGCTTAGTAGATCAGCTTTGTGTGAGCTATCAAGTTTGCACGTGTTTTAATACACGCAAACCTTTCGCCCTTACTATTTTTACTGTTACAATTTAGACATTATACTTCCATTTAATGACAAATTATCACAAAACAGCATACAGATAGGAAAGCCATTTGTGTTTTACTTATATAACTGGCAACATTTAAATTGGCAACATTTAATTACATATACGTAGAAGATCTCCACAGAAAAAACATATTGTAAAAGTACAGCAAATTACTAAAAATTGCGTTACTTTGACTGCTGGTAAAAATTGTAAACATTTACCAGGATTTCACAGCATTAAAAAGTTGTTTTTTTTTACAGTAAATTACTGTTTTTAAAATGTGCTGTAAACCCATTTTCCTGTTTTGACCGCTTGTCCCTTTCATTGTTGTGGGGTCCTGGAAGGCGAGGTATACCCTGGAAGATACTTTTATATTTCACAACAATTAACTGTTATTTTACAGTGAAATGCTGTCATCATAGTTCTTTGTAATATGACAACACATTACTCTAAATACAAACTGATTTGTGTCCTAAAGAGTTCTGTAGACTACATTCCAAACTTTTGTACAGTATGTGATGGTATGCTGTTAAATCGAGCAAGTAACTACTATAACATTACAATTGTGACGTTACAACATAAAGTTGTAATGTTATTGTAATTATCTCTAAATTACAACTGTTTTACTTTATTGTAATTATAGAATTACAAGTGTAAAGTTACAGCATTTAGTCATAACTTTAATGTAATTAACCGTAAATCACAGTTCTGTAATTAAAGTTAAAGTACCACTGATAGTCACACACACACTAGGCGTGGTGATGTTACCCTCTGCATTTGACCCATCCCCTTGTTCCACCCTCTGGGAGGTGAGGGGAGCAGTGAGCAGCATCGGTGGCCGAGCTCGGGAATCATTTTGGTGATTTAACCCCCAATTCCAACCCTTGATGCTGAGTGCCAAGCAGGGAGGTAATGGATCCCATTTTTTAAAGTCTTTGGTATGACTCGGCTGGGGTTTGAACTCACGACCTACCAATCTCAGGGCGGACACTCCAACCACAAGGCCACTGAATTTCAAGATATTTAACAGTATTTTACTTTAATTGCAGAGCTGTCAAAGTAACCCAATTATTAGTAATTTGCTGTACATTTACAATATTTTTTTTTCTGTGGATATCTTCTACGTATATATAATTAAATGTTGCCAATTTAAGTGTTGCCAGTTATATAAGTAAAACACAAATGGCTTACCTTGACTTTCTTGCCCAGGCACACCCTCCTGGTTTTGGAGTATAAATATTTGGGGTTTTAGCACCAGCTGCTAGACTAGATCTGACCAATCTGAGTCTATGAACTGATGAAGCCTACGGATGAGAGGCAGAATATCCTCTAAGACAAACCAAACAGTCCAGTTGCGATCGATTGAATGCCCTGAGATTACAATGACCTGGATGAATGAGAACATCCACAGACATGTTTGAAAACAAAACATATTTATTTGCTGTGAACAAGCATATTTTAAGTCCTGCATTTGTGCCATCATGTCACAGCATTACTGAACATGTTAGGGAACCCATGAGAAACTGGTATTACTTGTAAAAGGGCTTTGTGTTGTGTGATGGAGATTTTTAGGAGTTCACTTCAGGTGATGAAGACCAGAGGACAGGCAATAGATCCGTTTAACAAATTAAGGTGTTGTGGTCATGCACCACAACTTCCTACTTAGCTGCATGATCAACAACTGTGCTGATGATGCCAACCGGGCAAACAAGAAGCATGCCTCCCATGCTCACTCTGCTCACACAAATGCAGTGCATGCAGGCCACTGCCGCCTTGCAAATATACACATGCTGAGGCTAGCAGGTGGGGGCGGGGGTGTCTTGATCCAGTGCCACGATTCATGAGCTGGAGCTGTCGTACCTTCTGGCTCTGTAATCAATATTTACCCTGCTGTGGAAATGCACAGAAGTTTAACACTCCATGTTCTGTGTGGCTGTTGGATATGTCAGGATGCTGTGGAGATTAAGGGTTCAAAGGGCAGACAGGAAGTGGGAGTTCCTACTGTGACAGTGCAGACATTTTGGATGAGTTAGCCTAATGTCGTGGACCAGCAGTTCCTAATGATCTGCCATCTCCAGGGAGTCCAACCATTGAGATTTATGACCTACGTTGTGGTTACCATTGGAACGACGCCCATCCCCCTGGCACAGCTCTCCTAATAGCCTGTGTTCTCGTTAGCTGGCTCATTCGAACCTTCCTTTCATATCTTAACTCAGAATCATCCTTTATAATGTATTGTTCAAAAATCAAATGACAATTTTTGTCTAATGTAATTGCAAATTGTTGCAGAGTATGATAGGTGGTCTGCTCTGTCCTTGCAGAGGTATTGACTCATGAACATCCTCTGGGGATGAGGCTGTGGTGTTTCAAAGGGGAAATCAGCAAAAAAACAACACCATTTTATGTTCTGCATTGAACATTTAAGATTTTTAAATGTTATGTTATGTCATAATGGATGAAAATGGACCAGCCATGACACCGATCACATTCTGAAAGGTAAGCCATGTCCACACAAACATGGATACTTTAAAAACTTTTCTGTGCGTTTTGACCTGCATACTTTTGTCCTTAAAAACGCACACTTTTACAAAAACGCTGGGCTTTTCAAAACTCCTATTTACTAAATTCTTATCTATGGTCCCCCGCCTGACGTCACAATTTTGCGCCATGATTTACACCCTCAAAAAGTACAATGTTAAAGAACGCCGGCTCTAAACATACTGAAAGGACATATTGTCTTCGTAAAGCATTAATATACTTTCACTGTACGTTGACAAAAAAGTGCCAATGTTCATTTTTCTTTTTGTGACCCGACATGTTCGCTATAATGCCGCCTCCAGAAATGGCACAATGTATCAAATCAAATCAAATCAACTTTATTTATAAAGCACATTTAAAATTGACCACAGGGGTAGCCAAAGTGCTGTACAATGGGCAGGTTAAAAGATAATACGAGTACCGAGCAAACACAACACAACACAAACAGAACACGATAAAAAATAAATAAATAAAATAAATAAAACATAAAAACAGGTTCACAGCAGGTGTATTATGGGGCGCCATTGCAGGATGGATATCACTCAGTGTTAAAAGCCATGGAATAAAAGTATGTTTTTAAGAGAGATTTAAAAACAGGAAGAGAGGAGGCTTGTCTAACACTCAGAGGTAGGTCGTTCCAGAGCTTGGGCTTCAAGCACACCTGTGAAGTGAAAACCATTTCAGATCACTACCTCTTGAAGCTCACCGAGAGAATGCCAAGAGTGTGCGAAAGAGTAATCAGAGCGCAGGGTGGCTATTTTGAAGAAACTAGAATATAAAACATGTTTTCAGTTACTTCAACTTTTTTTGTATAGTGCATAACTCCACATGTGTTCATTCATAGTTTTGATGCCTTCAGTGACAATCTACAATGTAATTAGTCATGAAAATAAAGAAAACACATTGAATCAAATGCAGAGGACAAATTTCACCACACCTAGTGTGTGTGTGACAATCATTGGTACTTTAACTTTAACTTTAACGGAATGAGAAGGTGTGTCTACACTTTTGGCCTGTACTGTACAGTAAATATATCACTATATGGTAATTAGAGGCTGCAATATATTGCAATATGGCTTTTAGACCATATCGTCCAACTTTACCATAGTTCTACTTTAAAGTGGTCATATTTGTTTTTTTCTGCATGTAAAACCCTTTTGTGTGGTCTAAATCAGTGGTTCTCAATTTTTTTCCACACAGTACAACTTCAACTTGGCTCTCCAAGTACCGCCATAATGACCAACATTAAAATACAGTAGCGTAGTAGGTCTAAGTATTCATTAAAAAAAAGGGAAGTATATTTCATATGTTTGGCCACTGAGGCATTACACGCAGTTGGAACAGTAACACTGTGTTTGAAAAATAAAACACGGTACTTAAATAATGAATCAAATACAATTAATTGCACAAACAAGTTAAATAAATATTGTACTAAAATTAATATTAAAATACAGTTTTTAACCATTTAATGAAAATGCTTGAAAATTAAAAAAACTGTACTCTACTGAAATGTTAAGTAAAACAAACTACTGTACTTGATGTACTTGAAAAAAAATCCAAACAGGCTATACAAAGTAGGGTTTAGGGCTTCCTAACGAGTCCACTGACATATATAAATAAGAACCAACTATACGCTACTTTATATTGGAAATGGCAACAGTGGAGGATGCATGTGCGAGCCAGTCTGCCCCACAACATGAGGATAGACAAAAAGAAGGAGCTTGTTGACTACAGTGGGCTACACTCTCTGGGTACATTTCTACCATAGATAGACAATCCGCTGACGTCACACACGACAAAAATGTCACAAATGGAGCAAATTCCAAACAGCTCGTTTGGCAGTAGTAGGAAGGAAGGCAAGATTGTTTTGTGAATATCACCACCATGCCTCTACGGTTTGATTACATTTTTTCGGACCTCATGCAGATCCCAAATACACAATAGGTACCAATAAGTAAGGAACGTTCATTTGCATCATTGGGTCTCTTTAAACCACTGTAGAAGATATGTTTTTTTTATATTACATATTATTGGCCTTTTTCGTATTTCCCTAAAGGTATACATGTGTTGATCCACTACAAGATAGTCTGAGGTTTCCCCAGGCAGGTGCAAACAGCGGCTCGAGCTATTTATAATTAATAGACTCTCTATAAAATATGCATTAAGGGGTTAATGTGGCCAAATATGGATTTTTGTTTTGATTTTCACTCAGGATAATTGAAGCACCTCTGAGCCAGGTCGCAGTGAGTAAGGCACAGGACTTTAGTGCCTAAAATGAAGAGATCCTCGCTCTCCGCTGTCTCTTTTCCTCATCAGGTTGGCAATTTAGTGTTTTCTTTTCTTTGTTTCTAGTTGCAGACATGTGTGTGCATATGCAGAACAGCGCACTGAAAGATAAACTGCACAGACATTGGAACAATTAAAAGAAAGAAGATGGGTTGAAGAAAGGAAATAAAAATACCTAAAACTGCATTTTTAGGCCATGTCTACACTAAGTCGTTTAACCCCTTAAACAAATAATTATTTAGCCTAAGCCCTGTTTCGGCCACACTAAACCATCGTTTAAGGTCCCCCTCCTCGGACAAATTTTTACACGGGTAAGTCGTATATTTCTTGAATCTCTGGCACTTACACTACCGTTCAAAAGTTTGGGGTCACCCAAACAATTTTGTGGAATAGCCTTCATTTCTAAGAACAAGAATAGACTGTTGTGTTTCAGATGAAAGTTCTCTTTTTCTGGCCATTTTGAGCGTTTAATTGACCCCACAAATGTGATGCTCCAGAAACTCAATCTGCTCAAAGGAAGGTCAGTTTTGTAGCTTCTGTAACGAGCTAAACTGTTTTCAGATGTGTGAACATGATTGCACAAGGGTTTTTTAATCATCAATTAGCCTTCTGAGCCAATGAGCAAACACATTGAACCATTAGAACACTGGAGTGATAGTTGCTGGAAATGGGCATACACATACACCTATGTAGATATTGCACCAAAAACCAGACATTTGCAGCTGGAATAGTCATTTACCACATTAGCAATGTATAGAGTGTATTTATTTAAAGTTAAGACTAGTTTAAAGTTATCTTCATTGAAAAGTACAGTGCTTTTCCTTCAAAAATAAGGACATTTCAATGTGACCCCAAACTTTTGAACGGTCGTGTAGTGTTTGTATGGACTCATTGATCGTTTACAAAGTGAGTTTGGAGAGGAAATGACGCCAGAAAGACCGCGCCCACACAGGAAGGGACGTCAGAACGAACGCACCACAGCCAGCTTCATAATAAAGCGGTTTCGTAACTTGGAGCTAACCACTGGAAATATGAACGCGAGTCATCTAAATGTGCCGTGTTTGTCCTTCTTCCACATGTACAGACGCTTGTAGAAATAGCACATGAATTCCTTAAGAGAAAGCAATTGCAGCTATTTCAGATACAACACTTCTCAGACGGCAAGAGAACTTTCCAATGTCCGGCCGGGTCAGCTGATTCTACTTACCAAAAAACGTTGTCCATTTGTCGAAGGAGAGACAACGAGAATGCGAGCTCCCGTGAATGTGATTAAAAAGGTAGCGTGTGCTTTGTATTACCTGGCCGTCGAGGAAAACCGGAAATGCATTTGGACTGGCAAAGCAGACTGTATCAGTTATTGTCCGCCATGTATGTCGCAGACTCAACGTCTCAATACAGAGTATATAAAGTCACCAAAAACGAATGGACAATGAAGGTGAAGGCAAAAGAGTGAGGAGTGTCCTGACCAGATATCTAGATCCCTAGTTTGATTGATGTGAAATGTTCTTTATCACATTGTTTACGTGTCTAATGAAGATTTGATTAATTTATGATGGCTCAGGTGTGATTCACTACAATAGGGCCCCACAGCACACTGGATTCCAGTTAATTGAAATACCACAACACTGGATATTGTTCAGATAAGTTCAATTTAAGAACTTGCACACAAAGCAACACTGGAGGTGACTATGACGTGCGCATTTTCCGTGCACGCGTACATGGTCGCGTTGCGCCGGCGGACGGTGGGGGGCGGGGGTCTTAAACGGTGGCATTGTTGTGTGTAGACACGGACAAGGTTAGGTGTGATTCACCCTGGATAACCTTATCCGGCTTAGTGTAAACGGGGCCTTAGTCCCTACCTCACATATGTATTCATATTAATCTAACATATTGGAGATGATATGGCTGCTGAACCTTATCTGCATTGCAATATGTGCTCAAAAAGGTCCTAACACACACACGCGTTGACACACACGCACACACACACTCAAGATTTGTCAGACTGATTAGAACCCACATCTTTATTCTCTGATTAGGTGTGGAGTAAATTAAGCGGACCCCCTCTGGTATGCATTTCCATAATGTCAAGTAATTAAACCCCAGTGTTTTAATAGATCAGGAATAAGAAGAATCCCCAGGTGACAAGACGATGATGATAGACTTTTCTAGAAAAACTTCATATGCACTCGCTTTTAGGTGAGTGCTGAAACTATCACTTTCATTGTGTGCATAATGGATGGGTGGCAATGCACCTAACAATTATCCCATTAACCAAAGCACACGTATAACATGTGTGTTATAGCTTGCATCTTTCCCAATAAAAGTTGTCTCTTTTCTGTCATTCTTAATCATAAATTGAAATAGCCATAATTATCATATTGTTATAATAGTTGACAGAGAGTCAGTCCTGAGTGATTAATCTTTCTTCCCAGGAAAAAAAAAACCCAACCCAAAAACAGAAGCACCATTGTAAACACGACAGTGGACTGTCAGTATATCTTTGTCAGAGATTGTTATGTTATGTTATGCGGCTACTGTATGTGCACACACACAAAAATAACAAAAGGCCTTTGATCAGGCAAATTCTGCAGCGGGAGAGCTTTCTTTTGTGCCTGTGCCCACGCTTACGTGCTGCTCGGGGACAACAATGCAAAGCCATGATGGTGTCACAGAAAGTGGTGAAAGCTCTACAAGTACCCTGCTGCCTGCCTGTGATTGTGCTGCTCGCCCCGACACCACATGTTCATTATCTGTTGCCGGTTGTGCACAGTTTTTTTTTTGTTGTTGTTTAGAGAAATAATATGCTTTTAAAGCACTGCTTTTGACTGCTAATGATATAGCTGCAATGGAGGATCATTAAAGCGATATTTTGCAGATGATTGTTCCAGTGCCCGTTGTCTGAACCACACTTCAAACACGCAGACTTCCTACTGTCTGTAACACCCAAATTAACTGCTGTATTTTAAATCCCATCCTCTAATCTTCCCCTTTTTCAAGTGGAACGGATGTCTCTGACAGAGCAAAACCAAAATTAGTTAATTGTCGTATGATACGCTTTCTACTGACTAAATCTCTGGCAGGTCGGTCTCACCTGCCTCCCCTTACAGCACATTTGTATGCACTAAATGATTCGGATTCCCCAAATAAATATGTTTCTTCTATTTTCACACTGTATGTGAAGTCCTTATTTACATGCACTAATTTGAATTTAACCATTGGCCAAAAGCTGTGTTCCTCCCATACACTAGGGGGCGATTTTGGTCATTTCAGCTCATTTACAATTTCGCTATGTGGAATGGTGATGTGCGATACCACTGATTTTTTTTCTGATTTGATAACAGGTATAAATTAGGTTGTTATCGACAATACTGATCCAATACCAATACTTTGTGCAAATACACACAGCTCTTAGCGCGAGTGATCAATTGCTATATATGTTATTATATAGCTATATATGTTATTATATATGTGGCCTATATTAGTACAGGCCACAAGTTTGGACACACCTTCTCCTCATTCAATGCATTTTCTTTATTTTCATGACTATTTACATTGTAGATTGTCACTGAAGGCATCAAAACTATGAATGGACACATGTA
Organism: Entelurus aequoreus; assembly: GCF_033978785.1. Classification (NCBI taxonomy): domain Eukaryota; kingdom Metazoa; phylum Chordata; class Actinopteri; order Syngnathiformes; family Syngnathidae; genus Entelurus; species Entelurus aequoreus. The sequence goes on along the minus strand of NC_084739.1, from coordinate 27,625,063 downwards.
GAGTTATGTACTTAACACAACAAGGTGAAATAACTGAAAGCATGTTATATATACTAGTTTCTAGCCACCCTTTGCTCTGATTACTGCTTTGCACACTCTTGGCATTCTCTCGATGAGCTTCAAGCACACCTGTGAAGTGAAAACCATTCCAGGGGACTACCTCTTGAAGCTCATCGAGAGAATGCCAAGAGTGTGCGAAAAAGTAATCAGAGCAAAGGGTGGCTATTTTGAAGGAACTAGAATATAAAACATGTTTTCAGTTATTTCACCTTTTGTTGTTAAGTACATAACTCCACGTGTTCATTCATAGTTCTGATGCCTTCAGTGACAATCTAAAATGTAAATAGTCATTGAAATAAAGAAAACACATTGAATGAGAAGGTGTGTCCAAACGTTTGACCTGTACTGTGTATAGCAACAGCAATCATTTTGCACAAAAAATGTAAATGTAGTATTTACAATATTATCAGAAACGATCGGCGACACATCAGTTTGTTAAAGCATTAATTACACCAAGCTTTAGCTAACACACTGAACAACAACACATTGACACACCCCATCACTATAATATTAAATGATAAAAGATTGAATATTAAGAATGTGTGAACCACTCCTACCTTGTTTAGTTATCTGACGACCTCTTTAAAGTTATGTGTCCCATCAGAAACATCAAGCAGCTAAAACGTGTCAAACATGTCAAAGTGTGCAGTATTTTGCATTTTACCTGTCAGGCTTGGAACTGGATTTAAATGGGTGTAATTTTGAATTTGTGTGTGATAGTTAAACATTTGTTATTATGTTTACATAGTTCAGTGGGCAAGTTGTGTACCTCAAATATTAACTTTCTGTTTTGAGCTATATTTTGGGGACCCCTTCCCTCTGGCTTAATTTTTTTTGCTCGTGAATTTTTTGTTGGAGAATGTGTCACCATGATACGCCACGCAAATTCATAGCAAAAGCTCGCTCAGATGATAGCTCGATCAAAGTGTATACATGCAAGAGGATTCCAAGTGCATAGAAGGGATGTAACGATAACAGATATGAATGATGACCGCGGTTAGAATTACCGGTTTAAAATAAAATGATCGAAAACCTGTGATTAATAGCCGCATTTTAATAAACTCACAGACTGGTGCTAACTTGCTAGCTTAAGTACTATCATGAAAAAAAGAGGCATTAACGTCTTTCTCCATTAAGGAAACAACAAACCTTAATATAAGAGTAACTAAACTTTTTGACGGTGGACATTGAACCTACAAGCTGTGTACTCTTAGAACAAAGTCATTGATATATACTCGGAGGAACACGACAAAAAAGTGTTTTTCGGTGTGTTCAAAGGCCACTTAACCGAGTAGGACGCCACAATGCCTGCCAGAACACACCTAATGAACTTAATGAACACACGAAACAGGCAAACTAGTGGGATTTGCAACAGTGGGTCTATGTATTTTTATATTTATTTTAATAGATACTCTTTTTTAGTTATTTAATAAAGATTAGTGTCTGAATGTGTGTGAAAATGACGTATAAGGTAAAGCGCTTTGGGTATCAATCCAAGTGTAGTAAAGTGCTGAATAAATACATACCATTTACCAACCGTGATAAGAACATTTCATATTGTTACAACCCCAATGCATACTTTAGCTATGTTCATCTGATTATTTAAAAGTCAAACACAATCAAATTAATGTGTTAACGTTAATTTTAAAATGCAGTTTTCACGTCAATTCATGCTAAATTAAATTTTTTGTACATGTAAATATACTGACAGAACCATTTGTTGGAAAGGTTTTCATTCACTGACACACCTTAACCTATTGTTACTATAACAATCTACAAGGTTAATATAGTTGGCTTCTCTTTCTTCCCCTCCATTTATCTGCTTTCTTTTGTATTTCAAGTTATCATTACATATATATATGTATTGTTGCATTTGAAAGTTTTTTTTTGTTGATAACATAATAATAATTATTATTATTCATTATCAATAGTGCTATTTTTATTGGTTGTATTGCTTCAATTGTAGTGAAATAATGTTCATTTTCATTTCTGTGTTATTAATATTTATTTCCCTAACTGCTTCTTTGCTATCACTTTTACCACCATATTTGTACATATCCTATTTGCTGATGTTGTTCTGTTGTTGTTGTTGTTGTGTTTGCTGTTGTTGTTGTCTCTCTGTCTTATCCCCCTCTTGTCCCCGCAATTTCCCCCTTTGTCTTCCTTTTTTTCTCTTTCTATCCCCTCCTGCTCCGGCCCGGCGGCACCAAATAATAATATCAACCCATTTAATAAAGTCAAATACAAATAAGGCTACACGAGAAGTATCCCACACTTCTCTTTTGTAAAGTAAATGTCTACAGCCGATATGGGCATCTACATCAACGATATGATTTGCCTTAGTACAGACAAAAAAAAAAGAAAGAAAGATTTTCTTTCTGGATTTCTGGGATTAATAAGGTCACTTTCACTTTCCTGCACAACAGGCCCTTTTTAATTACTTTTACTGAAATACAGTTGTATTATGTCGATTTTTAACCAACTCAGCAATTGTCTGACTGAATTGCTCTGCAATCCCCAATTTTTCTTAATTTGAACGAACAAATGTCAATATTCCTACATGAACATAAAATAGTGTCAAAATGACACCAGTAGCTTCTCTCTCAATCTTTCTTCTTAGCGGTCCATCATATTGTGTATGAATTAGCATTTAGAAAATAAAATACATGATGTTTGCCTTATAAGACTGACATTGACATGTTTTCTCTCTCTTTTCAGCAAATTCCAGTCTTCTGGGAGGAGGTGGTGGTAAGTGAATGCCTTCATTTCTCCCCCTATTGTTTTTTTGTTAGATTACTAGAGTAACTGATGTTGCAAGTTGGCATAAGGGCCATCAATATTTTTTTATGGATTCCTGGCAGATTTAAGTGTACAGTATATTGCGCTCCAAGTGTCCGTGCTGAATGCAATGTTAGAAACATGAGCGTGAAGTGCAGCGCAACCTTGCACTGTGCCACACTGAGAAATGGCCATTACTTTACTGGCCTGCCCAAGCACATTATCATCAAAGCAGTGAAGGGGATCTCAAGCAGCCAACCGTGGTGTTGGAATAATAGGGAGGAAGCTGGGACGCCACTGCCCAAACCTCACTGTTCTTTTCTGAAATTTGACTTATTCAGTGACATGATTGAAATAATCATCGCCCCAACAGTGAGATGAAAGCTCTCAGTTATATTGTTGGCTACAATTTTTTATTTTTTTGGTTTTATTAAGAGAGGAGTTTGGGATCTCTCAGAGTAGATGAGCTCATCAAATTATTTCATAAAATATTTGGTTGTAAAAAAAAACAAACAGACTTAGTCCTTGTTTCTATTGTGAAGGTACTTCAGAAAAGACAAGATAAGAGTTTTTTTTAACATGCTACTATATTCATATATTCAGTAGGCTTGAGACACCTGGGACACAAAATGCATCATTCGAGGCAACAGTTAACTTTGCTGGCTGGTGTTCATTCAAGTGCACAGATAGTTGTTGAAATATCACTGCGATCTAATCATTTTGCCTGGAGTGGCTCTTGCCTCATGGTTCGGACTGCAAACTTTTCATGCATTGCTGCTTAGCATCGCACCCTCCCGATATGAATCAAAACAAAGTGGGGCTCTGAGCAAACAGCAATCTGAAGAAGATCTGCGATTGAGAGCAGAGGTCACGATGCCTCTCCCTAACCAAGCCAGGTTCTACAGCAGTCTAATATGCACTCCTCCAGATTGGTGTCTGCCTCTCACTCAACTCAGTATTGATTTTATGCAAACAAAAAAAAGTCATACTGAGTGTGTATTTCAAATTCTACGGCAACGTTCACACTTGTTACGTTTGGATCTGTGAAAATAAACTTTTTTTTCTGTAGTTAAATAGATGAAAGCTATTATCTCTGACCTATCGCATGACATGCAAGCAAATGTGCAGTGCAAAAATAACAGCTCAATTTTTGTTTCATCTGACCACAGAACTTTCCTCCAGAAGATATTATCTTTGTCCATGTGATGTCAGTTGAAACAAAAATGTAGCTGTTTGGCCACAATACCCAGCAATATGTTTGGAGGAGAAACGGTGAGGCCTTTAATCCCAGGAACACCACACCTACCGTCAAGCATGATGGAGGTAGTATTATGCTCTGGGCCTGTTTAGCTGCCAATGGAACTGGTGCTTTACAGAGAGTAAATGGGACAATGAAAAAGGAAGATTACCTCCAAATTCTTCAGGACAACCTAAAATCATCAGCCCCGAGGTTGGGTCTTGGGCGCAGTTGGGTGTTCCAACAGTGTGAAGTGTGTGAAGTGAATTACATTTATATAGCTCTTTTTCTCAAGTGACTCAAAGCGCTTTACATTGAGAAACCCAATATCTAAGTTACATTTAAACCAGTGTGGGTGGCACTGAGAGCAGGTGGGTAAAGTGTCTTGCCCAAGGACACAACGGAAGTGACTAGGATGGCGGAAGCGGGGATCGAACCTGCAACCCTCAAGTTGCTGGCACGGCTGCTCTACCAACCGAGCTATACCGCATATATATATACAGGACAATGACCCCAAACACACCTCAAAAGTGGTAAAATAATGGTTATATCAGGCTAGAATTAAGGTTTTAGAATGGCCTTCCCAAAGTCCTGACCTAAACGTGTGGACAATGCTGAAGTCCATGTCAGAAAACCAACAAATTTAGCTGAACTGCACTAGTTTTGTCGAGGAGTGGTCAAAAACTCAACCAGAAGCTTGCCAGAAGCTTGTGGATGGCTACCAAAAGCGCCTTATTGCAGTGAAACTTGAAAAGGGACATGTAACCAAATGTTAACATTGCTGTATGTATACTTTTGACCCTGCAGATTTGGTCACATTTTCAGTAGACCCACAATAAATTCATAAAAGAACCAAACTTCATGAATGTTTTTTGTGACCAACAAGTATGTGCTCCAATCACTCTATCACAAAAAAATAAGAGTTGTAGAAATTATTGGAAACTCAAGACAGCCATGACATTATGTTCTTTACAAGTGTATGTAAACTTTTGACCACGACTGTATGTCATGAAAAAATCAAAATAAATTGCGAAAATCTGACTTAACAGCGACTGGACAACAAAGTATGAATGTTGCTTGATTTCTATATGCGTAAGCATCCGTGGTTTATTTACCTGCTCAGTGGCCTTGTGGTTAAAGTGTCCGCCCTGAGATCGGTAGGTTGTGAGTTCAAACCCCGGCCGAGTCATACCAAAGACTATAAAAATGGGACCCATTAGTGTCAGCATCAAGGGTTGGAATTGGGGGTTAAATCACCATAAATGATTCCCGGGCGCGGCCACCGCTGCTGCTCACTGCTCCCCTCACCTACCAGGGGGTGAACAAGGGGATGGGTCAAATGCAGAGGACACATTTCACCACACCTAGTGTCTGTCACAATCATTGGTACTTTAACGTTAACTTGACTTATTGTGTGAATGTAGTAACACAAAACCTATTTTATTTATGTGAAACACACAATGGACGTTATAATTTTGTAATGCTTATTTTATGTTTATATTTTCAGTCTTACAAACCAAAATGAAAAAATAAGTATAAAGAAATAACAGTGACGAAGTAAAAACATTCAAAAGAAGGAACATCATACCTCAACAAAACTTCTGGAGCTTCTGTTTCTTCATGCTGTTAACTATCTGTTGAGCTGCACACGCTGGAAACAAGTAGCGAGGGCAAAATAATAATTTTTTTGACACTGCAGTGTGAAGGCCGATGTGCTTACTTTCTAATTAGGTAAACAGAGTATCAAAAGAATATAAGCTGCGGAGGCACTTTCTGTCAAAACATTCACATTTTGATGTCCGGCCCATGAGCCCTTATTCTCTTTGGAACTGCGGCCCTCTTTATACTGTATATGTTTATTTTTACTGCACAACCCATGCTCCAAAGACAAACATTTGTGTGTGCACTTTAGCCAAACCAATTATGTGAACCATGTAGCTTTTTTTATATGTGGTTCGGGCCACAGTACTGAAGTAAAATTGTTAACAGGTTTTCCACATTAAAGGGGAACTGCACTTTTTTGGAGTTTTTGACCATCATTTGCAATCCTTGTGTGAGACAAGAACACATATCTTTCTCTTTTCTGTGCGTTTTCGATATTGAAAATCGAATAGCAAGATTCTGCTTATAATGCAGTTTGTGGGGGGTCATCTATTCCCGGGGTTCTTAACCTTTTTGACCTCGGGCCCACCTGTTTCACTAAAGAGGGGCCGGGGACTACTCAAATTAACACTGAATCTAACCTACTTACAGTTTAACAGGATACACCTTGTCAAATGATATGAAAGCATATGTTATTCACAAAGATTATTATCAAGGCTTAGGTCAGGCTGATTACAAAAATACATACTAATCAAATATACTGCAGAAGAAGACACTCATGAAGACTGAAGAAATATACATTTACATACAATTATGCAGTGCTAAAATAAATAGATTGGAATTACGTTAACTATAAATAATAACAATATATGTTTTCTTAAATAAACTATCAATAAAATTAAAGTGCAAATTAAATTACAGCTTCACCACTTTAGTCACAATTTGTGTGTCTAAGAAACTTTTCTATGGCTAGCTCCAGACTTCTTCTGTTTGTTTGAGATTGTCATTACTGCCACAAGTGGTGGAAATGTGTATTACAACTGAGTACCACATCTGAGAAACAGATATTATTTGGCGGCCCTGTAAGGAGCGCTCGCGACCCATCAATTTTCCCCTGCCCTTTGGTTAAGAAACAGTGATATATTTCACCTATAAAGCCCTCTAAAAACATCCAACAACTGCTAACAAAAATATGCATGTCACTTCCTGTCAATGAGAAAGGACGCAAAAGAAAAAGGCTCTGTCACGCCAATTTTCTTCCCATCACAAAAACCTTCCTAACCCCCATTTACTTCCGGGGTCATTTCCGCTTACGTCAGTTCCTCTTACTTACGTCATTTCCTCTTACTTACGTCATTTCCTCTTACGTCATTGCCAGCGATCGATAAATCCAAATCTCCTGGAAATGGTGGTGTCACTGGATGATATTCGTCTTTATCTGTCCCAGGGGACTTATGTCAAACACCAGCAGGCTTCGCAACATTTCAAGCGGAGTGTTAGGGCCGCTTCTGCGAACTTCTGTCTTCGTGGTAACGTGCAAAAAATATTAATTAATATATAATACTGTTAAATGTCTGTACTACTTTAAATCAACATTATTGCTGAAACCATTTCACTAATATTAATTAATATATAATACTGTTAAATGTCTGTACTTTAAATCAACATTATTGTTGAAACATTTCAGTAATATTAATTAATATATAATGTTAAATGTCTGTACTTTAAATCAACATTATTGTTGATAATTCAGACGTTTTGTTAACGCTGTATTATAAAAAAGAGTCAAACGAGGTGCTATCGATCGCTGTCAATGACGCAAGAGGAACTGACGTAAGCGTAAATGATCCCGGAAGTAAATGGGGGTTAGGAAGGTTTTTGTGATGGGAAGAAAATTGGCGTGACACCTCCGCTTCTGCTACCGGAGTTTTTTGTTAAATCTGAAGATTTTGGCCACTGATTCGCGATCACAGCCACAGGAGAGTCACCTGGCATCTTCGATCTGATTTTGGACAGTAGAGAGGCACTGATACGCTGAAATAAGGCGAGTGGAAGAGCCGTTAGCCTCAAGCCAAAGGCGCCTTGCCGCAGTTCAAAGCGGTTGCCTAGCAACCAAAAGCTACGGCGAGTTTACAGCTGTTTTAAAGTGATCCCGACGTCGCAGAGTGATATAAGTTGACAGGCTGACACCTCAAATTGATCTCTGAACGGCGCAAGATACGAAATTTTTGTAAAAAACAAGTTAAAGTGCCGCAAGTCGCCAAAGAAGCAACTGCCGTTAAGACACAAGAGGCTCTGACGTCAGCGACTGCCGCGGTGCGAAAAGGTAAAGGAAAGATTGAAATCCCGAAACGTTCGGGGTCAGCTGATACAGAACACAACTGGGAACAAGATTTGAGGTTGGACACAGGACATGATGGGAATCAAGAAGTGATACTACAAAAACTTAACGAAATGAAAGAAATGAAAGAAGAAATGAAAGAAGAAATGAAAGAAATGAAAGAAGAAATGAAAGAAATGAAAGAATATCTGAGAAAAGTAACAGCAGAACACCTACAAGATGTGAAAAGTCTGCAGCAAAATATAGAAAATCTGCAATCTCAGAACAACAGAAGAAATAATGAAGCCACTGAAATGAGCAAACAAATGAAGATCTTTCAAGAAGACAACAACATGCTGAGGAATATCATAGATGAAATGGATCAGGACAAACGAATGATTGATATCATCGTGGCAGGGCACCGAATTAAACCAAGATCCTATGCGAAAGCTGTGAATAATGAAGGTGAACCAGATGAAATGGATATGGTCTCAGCAGAACAGCAAGTGGTCAACTTTCTGCAATCAAAGGAAATTGAAATTGACATTAATACCATCGAAACATGCATCCCACTGAACGGAAGAAACAACAACGCCACTCCAGTCGTGCTCGTGAAACTCGTAAACAGAAAATCTAAAATGGCACTGCTGAGACAGGGAAAGAAGCTGAAGGGAACAAATGTGTACATGAATGAGCATCTCACAAAACTTAATGCTGGAATCGCCAAGAAAGCACGCGACTTGAGAAAGGAGGGAAAAATCCAGGGAACTTGGAGTGCCAACTGTAAAATCTACATCAAGCTGAATGGAGGTCCAGAAGCAAGAGTTATTGTTGTCCATGACATCAAGGACCTGGACAATTTTTAAAGTTGAAACAGCTTCCACAACAACGATGATAATGGACTCTGACAGAAAACAAACACCCAGCATCGACACTACTATGTTCCAAGGCACGACTAAACAAGAGGACCTACATTCAGGATTGCATCCACCTACACTTATAGAGATTATTGAAACAACATCAAAGATTGTTGAAAAAGAAAATATGGAACTAAAAAATTTCTGCAACAAAGATCACAAAAACCAGGATTTGGAAAATGATATAGATCCAGATACAAATGTTTTCTCCCACATCAGTAATAATTGTTTTTATTATACAGATGATCAATATAATAGCAACATTGAATGTGATAACAAATTGTCAATTATTCATTTTAATAGTAGAAGCTTGTATGCAAATTACAACAACATTAAGAACTTTTTGGAACACATCAACGAACCCTTCAAAGTGATTGCTGTCACAGAAACATGAATTGATGATAAAAAAGGAATATATTTTGATCTGGAAGGATATGAACTTAACTACATCAACAGAACCAACAAAAATGGAGGAGGAGTAGCTGTGTACGTGATGAAGAACCTGAACTACAAAGTGGTAGAAAAACATGTCATTAGCTATGGATAATATCTTAGAAGGTATAACCATTGAAATATGTCAGGAAAAAAGCAAAAACATTTTCATTAGTTGTATATATAGATCACCTAAGTCAAGTATAGAAACATTTGAAGAATGGATCAAAGCAACTTACATGGACAATGGTCAAAGAATAATGTTCTTATGTGGTGACTTTTATATTGACTTATTGAACCCCAACAAGCAAACGTCTATTGATGACTTCATTGATACAATGTACAGCATCAGTCTATATCCTAAAATCACAAAGCCAAGCAGAATCACAGCACACTGTGCCACACTTATTGATAATATTTTTACCAATGATTTTGATAATAACACTACAAGTGGTCTACTTATAACCGACATTAGTGATCATCTGCCAGTTTTTACAATATATGATGGAAACTACAAGAAGAACATGGAAGACAAAATGACATTTCGAAGACTGTGCACAGAGAAGAGGATGATTGCCTTCAAAATTGAGCTACAAAAGCAAGATTGGGACAATGTGTACAATGAAAAAGAGGTTGATGAAGCATATGAACATTTCTTATACAAGTTCAAAATACTTTATGACAAACATTGTCCATGGATACAACTCAGTAACAAGCAGATAAAGAATAATCAACCATGGATGACAAAAGGATTAAAACATGCTTGTAAGAAGAAGAATACACTATATAGGAAATTTATAGCACAAAAAACTACAGAGGCAGAAATTAAGTACAAAAAGTATAAAAACAAGTTAACAGACATAATACGATCATGTAGAACATAATATTACAGTGAATTATTGGATAGGAACAAAAATAACATGAGAGCAACATGGGGCATCCTTAATAGCATTATCAAAAATGGCACAAAGAGGGACTACCCCCAATACTTTTTAGACGGAAATAAAAAAAATGACAACATAAAGGAAGTAGTTGAAAGCTTCAATAATAATTTTGTAAATATTGGACCAAAATTAGAAGAAAGGATTCCAGGCCCAGTTTCAATCGAGGACTATAATGATACCATTGAGCGAAATCCCAACTCCATGTTCCTCAGTAATGTGACACAGGAGGAAATAGTTACAATCGTGAAAAAATATAAATCTAAGACTTCAACTGATTGTAACGGAATTGATATGGAAACGATAAAAAAGGTTATAGAAGAGATCTCAGGACCATTAATGTATATTAGTAACCTATCATTTCAAACAGGTACTTTTCCAAACAAAATGAAAATAGCTAAAGTTGCACCAATTTATAAGACTGGAGACAAACATCAATTTACAAATTATAGACCTGTTTCTTTACTTCCACAATTTTCTAAAATCATTGAAAAACTGTTCAATAACAGATTAGAGAGTTTCATAAATAAAAATAGAATACTCGAAAAGAACCAATATGGATACAGAGCTAATGTTTCAACTTCAATGGCTTTAATTGAAATTACAGAAGAAATGACCAATGCAATAGATAGTAAAAAATGTGCAGCAGCAGTGTTCATGGATCTAACTAAAGCATTTGACACTATTAATCACAATATTTTAATCAAAAAACTAGAACGATATGGCATCAGAGGGTTAGTCTTAAACTGGATAAGAAGTTATCTAACGAACAGGAAACAATATGTGAAGCTAGGCGAACACACGTCTACAACGCTAAATATATCCTGTGGTGTACCTCAGGGATCAATACTAGGACCTAAATTATTCAATCTCTATATAAATGACATTTGTAAAGTTACAAAATATTTAAAGTTAGTACTTTTTACAGATTTTACAACAGCGTTTTGTTCAGGAGAGAACACACAGGAGTTAATACAAATAATAACAGAAGAAATTAACAAACTAAAAAGATGGTTTGACAAAAACAGACTATCATTCAATCTCAGTAAAACTAAAATAATGCTATTTGGTAACAGTAGAAGAGAAAGTCAAACACAAATACAAATAGACGGAAAATAAATTGAAAAAGTAAATGAAACCAAATTTCTAGGTATAATGATTGATGATAAATTGAACTGGAAATCTCACGTAAAAAATATACAACATAAAGTAGCAAGAAACACGTCAATAATGAATAAAGCAAAACATGTTCTAGACAAAAAATCACTTCATATTCTCTACTGCTCATTAGTGTTACCATATCTGAGCTACTGTGTAGAAATATGGGGAAATAACTACAAAAGTACACTTCATTCATTAACGGTGTTACAAAAAAGATCAGTTAGAAAAATACATAATGTTGGATATAGAGAACATACAAATCCTTTATTTATTGAATCAAAGATACTGAAATTCCATGACATAGTGAATTTGCAAACAGCTAAAATTATGCACAAAGCAAACTATAACCTGCTACCCAAGAATATACAACAATTCTTCTCAAAAAAAGAGGAGAAATATAATCTTAGAGAAAAATGTAATTTAAAACATTTGTACGCACGTACAACACTTAAGACCTTCAGTATATCAGTATGTGGAATAAATTATGGAATGGATTAAGCAAAGCAATCAAACAATGTACTAGTATGATCCACTTCAAGAAACTCTTCAAACTTAAAGTGTTTACAAAGTACAAAGAAGAAGAACCATGATAAACATTCTGAATTTATTTAATTCATCCATTCTTTCACTCTCAAAATAATCTTACTTATCTCATCATATGAAATGTAACTCACTTCACCAATTATTATTTATCTATTTATTTTTATTGTGATTACTTATGGAGTACATTGTTAATAAATTGAGAACAGGAAGTGAACAAAAAAGTTTAGCAACTGTTATGTAAAAGAAAAGGGGTAGGATTAAATAAGCTCTGCTTCTTCCTACTCCTTTTCGAACATGTTGAAAAGAGAAACTGGAAATTGTGATGTATCATGTTGTATGCTTGCATGTTCGAAATAAACTCAAACTCAACTCAACTCAACTCAACTCAACGACCTGCATATTAGACATGAGGATTATGCTGAATTTACCATCTAAATCGTAAGTACAAATATAGTGCTGAAAGATACAACCATCCCATTAGTCTGTATCTAAGTGACCACGAACATTGTAAGTGATGTTTTTTATTTTTTTTATTTACCACCAATGCCACAAGATGGTTTAGTGTTTCACAATAACTGCATCTGTTTAGCACCCAACTTCTAAAACTTGTAGCTCATCCTCTTTATATTCAGGTTCAAAAAGCTAAGGTTCTGGATCCTAATTTATCCCAAAGTAGTCGTTGTTGGCTCTCACAAAGACTGCCATGATAAGTGTAGTTGTTCGTTGGCGGAAATAGCAAACATTGCTAATGTATACTCTCTGGGAAATCAATATGCCCAGGAAATAATTTCCAATGGTGCTTAAATAGACCAAAATATGCAAATATTACATGTTATCATGAATGTGCCTTGGTTTTTAGATGTTTTTTTGAGGGAGCTTTATAGGCAGACTAGATTGTGTCCCCAGCACCTGCATTGTTAGCCACCTCTTGCTAGGAGTTTTTCCCCACTATATAAACCACACAAAAAGTATAACAGCATGTGTTCTTGTCTCACATAGGGATTTTGAATGATAAGCAAAACTACAAAAAATGTGCAGTTCCCCATTAGGCCCATACTGTTTCATCGTAGCCCTAAGAAACATGTGCAGTGTGTGGGCTGGATATTCATCGTCAAATAAGGTCTGACCTACAACAAAATATTTAGTTAACTGGAAGTGAAATGTGGGTGTGGGCGAGTAAAACACCTTTAGGGACTTGAACCATTGTATTCATTCATTTCAACCTTTATACTGCACAAAAAAGTGTTTATTTAAAAAAATTACATTTCCATGTGAGTAATGAAATCGCTTGGTTGTAAAAACGACATACACATTTGCATGTGTGTTCAGTGTTCAGTCGCAACCACAGCAGCAAGCTCGAATCAAAGCGCTGCTGCATTTGATCTGCTAAATATATGACGATAGTTTGAATGCTTCTTCAGAAAAGTGTGCCTGTACTGTTACATTTTAAACTTGCGTGGTGACAGACAATGGGCCTGATCTTCTAAGGTTTGCGTGTATTAAAATACATGCAAATAGTGCACGCAAAGCTGATCTACTAAGCTTGTGCGCGGAGGAATGCATCTTTTAAATAAGTAAAATGTAGAGTATAATCCATCTAGCGTGTCTGTTTTCATTTATATGCAGAGTATATTCCTATTATCAGAATAGTAGGAGGAGATACAAATGTAGTCAGTATGCCCTCGAAACTGTTCTGTGGCTGCTGTTTTGTGTCTATATAAAGTACGATACAGGTGTGTACGGCTTTTTTGCAAAATTGCCAAACTACTTTTTCCTCTTTAAAAAAACATTGGGTATCTTGAACGGTGCTAAACAAAACTATTGTTACCTTTTTTATCAGACTAAAGAGCACACCGGTGTTTGAGCCGCACCTACTAAATTTGAGAAGAAAAACATTTGTATGCATATATAAGCCGCACCGGACTATAATCCGCAAATATATATGTTGTGAAAATGTATTTACACAGAAATATTTTGTAAATGTTTACACATACCTTAATTGTTTCCAAACAATGTATGTAAGACGACAGGCAGTAAAACGGCTGATCAAACAAAACAGATGTCATCGTCATGGAACTTCTAGCTGCGGAAGCTAGCTCTCTAATCAGCTAAACCGAGTCAATGAAGTCCATGGTCTTGGTGAATTTACTGAGGAATTTGTGAAACTGAAACAATTCAAAAAGAATGCCGTTGTAAGTTAATAATACTAACACAGGCACTTGTTGGCCTATTAGCTAATGACAACAACGCTAGCTTCATTAACTACTCAGTGGCCTAGTAGTTAGAGTGCCCGCCCTGAGATTGGTAGGTTGTGAGTTCAAACCCCGGCCGAGTCATACCAAAGACTATAAAACGGGACCCATTACCTCCCTGCTTGGCACTCAGCATCAAGGGTTGGAATTGGGGGTTAAATCAACAAACATGATTCCCGGGCGCGGCCACCGCTGCTGCTCTCTGCTCCCCTCACCTCCCAGGGGATGATAAAGGGTGATGGGTCAAATGCAGAGAATAATTTCGCCACACCTCGTGTGTTTGTGTGACAATCATTGGTACTTTAATTTAATTTTAATTACGTTATGATATGACATACACATATGCATCAACACACTCCTACAGACAGTTTAGTAAGTATGAATAGTATTAGTTATATTGTGAAACTTACAAACGTTGCTTGGAATGATGAATGAATAATACATACGAGTAGAAACGCTATGGAAGACAAGAAGACGAAACGGCACTTGTATTTCCGGTTGAAAGCACTAAAGAAAAGGAAGTACTGTAGACGTTCATCTCAGCACCTGCCGTGTGTCCAAAAGATGGCGCCATAACAAGTTTTTGGTGTGTCTACCGCAGTGGCGTGCAGTCACTCGAGGCAGGGGAGGCACGGCCTCACCTGCCATCTTAGAAAGAAAAAAAAAAGTAAAAAGAAAAAAAAATAATTAAATTGTTATATGTATCCAGTGATTATACTAAAGTTATTTTCCATTTAACTTCACCAGTTTTAGATTATTTTTATTTTTATTTTCACATTTGCCGTTCAAATACTGAGAAGAGACGGTGCGGTGATCAGCAGCCCTTTGAGGCACGTCACTGCGTTGTGCCTCAACATGGATTGTGCACAATGACTCGGCTAACTGCTGGCCTGCTGTGCAGTGAGACCGTATTGCTATATGAATTATATTATACATTTCCATAGTTTAGTTAGCTGAGGTGTATAATGTACAGTGTATTTTGTCAACAACTGTATGTGTGTAACGTATTTCTTGTGCTGAGCGATCATAAAACTGGAGGCTCGTCTCATAACCCCGCCTCCTGGTACCAAGCACCTCCGCCACAGAATGCACCACCCGACGGGAGCGCCACACCAACCAAAGCCCACACCCAAACCCTCCACGTGCAAGACCGAATCCACCCAAAAAAATTCACTTAACAAGAAGCCAAAAAATGCAAAAACAACAATGCTCGCGCGGCGCGCCGGGGGAGCCGTGAACAGGGACACAACTTTAGGTACACTTGCAGACTGCAGCGCGGATTTCATATTTCATTCATTCTCAACTCTTCCAACACGAACACCACTGCTCCCGCACTTATAAGTAAAGGTAAGACCATAATAACGTTTTTTTTTATTAAATGTGCTTTTTTGTGTGCTACAGTTTGTAAGTGTAAAGTTAAAGTTAAGTATACTAATGATTGTCACACACACACTAGGTGTGGTGAAATTTGTCCTCTGCATTTGACCCATCCCCTTGTTCACCCCCTGGGAGGTGAGGGGAGCAGTGGGGAGCAGTGGGCAGCAGCGGCGCCGCGCCTGGGAATAATTTTTGGTGATTTAACCCCCAATTCCAACCCTTGATGCTGAGTGCCAAGCAGGGAAGAATGCTGGGATGAGCTTTTAAACATAACCCGTTAACTGCTGCCAATCAAATGGTGAATAAGATACTCTTTAGGGTTCATATGTTTGTAAATCTGACTGTGATGAAGTCAGTGCCTCAGCTGACATGAACCTCACCGCACGCCACTGGTCTACCGTAGAAAACTCCATACATTAGCCGCGCCGTTTTATAAGCCAAACCGTAGGAAAAAAGTAGTGGCTTATAGTCCGGAGTTATAACGATACTTGCAATTTCTACTCACTTTTGCACAGCTATGTTAACAACAACAATAATTGTTGTATGTGTATGAAACTTTAAAATAATATTTCCCTATTGCTTTACTTGGTGGTGGTTGTTTTAATGTACCCACCTCAAAGAGTCAGTGCAGTGAGTAGTCAAGGAAAATCCAAAACAGAGCTGTGCTTATTTATTAAAAAAAAAAAAAAGAGGCCATTCTCTTAAGTGCCTCTATTCTTTCAAACACATTTGTCCATGTATTTAATGTTTTTTTTCCTGCTTTTAAGATACAAGGTTGATCAATTTAATACAACAAATGAAAATAACTACAAAAAATCAGTGATAATTGCTTTTGTTTATTTCACTATTTCAAGGAAAAGTCAACAGCTACAATTAAGGGGTTTGGCGAAATGTGATGAAAATGAATTCCCCCTCCTAAAGGAAACCTGAGGAGGATTTTCTCTCCACGGGTCTTTATCAGTCTGAGATGGCTGCTGAAGCTGCAAAAGTGTTCTCAGTCTGGCCCTCCCTGTACCTTTTATCTGAGGTTTGGCATGTGGATGCCTTCTCCCCTGGTGGTGGAAAGGATCGATGTGAAGAGAGGACGTGCTCTCATACCTTCCTTATCTCCCAGCTGTCTTCTCAGGGCCGGTTTCACAACAGGATGATCCATCATGTTTGGCCTCAAGCACCTGAGCCACGGTTCGTTCCCATAGATTCGGAGGCAGGGCTATGACCACTAAGGCAGAAATACCAAACCTGCTTTTATTGACAATATTAAATCTTCAGAAAAGGCAATATTTGTACTAGTGTTGTAACGATACCAATATTTTGGTACCGGTACTGGTACTAAAATTATTTCGGTACTTTTCTAAATAAAGGTGACCACAAAAAAATTGCATTATTTACCTTATTTTAACAAAAAATCTTAGGGTACATTAAACATATGTTTCTTATTGCAGTTAAGTCCTTAAATAAAATAGTGAACATACAAGACAACTTGTATTTTAGTAGTAAGTAAACAAACAAAGGCTCCTAATTAGTCTGCTGATGTATGCAGTAACATATTGTGTCATTTATCATTCTATTATTTTGTCAACATTATTAACGACAAGTGGTAGAAAATTAATTATTAATCTTATTGTTAATTTACTGTTAATATCTGCTTACTTTCTCTTTTAACATGATCTATCTACACTTCTGTTAAAATGTAATAATCACTTATTCTTCTGTTGTTTGATACTTTACATTAGTTTTGGATGATACCAAACATTTGGGTATCAATCCGACAGCATATCGTTACAGGATCATACATTGGTCATATTCAAAGTTCTCATGTGTCCAGGGACATATTTCCTGAGTTTATAAACATAATATACCTTTTTTTTTTAAACGAAAGAAGATGTTGTGATGCCAAAAAATATCAACGTAATCATAGTAGTATCGACTAGATACGTGCCTGTACTTGGTATCATTACAGTGGATGTCAGGTGTAGATACACCAATGGCGTTTGTTTACATTTTGACGCTGTTGAGCTACGGTGTGTAGTGAAACATGTTTAGCTTGTAAGAAACTCACTTTATTTGTCGCCATGGAGGCGAGGATTATTGATTTAGAAGTAGCTAAAACATTACAGACGGCGGAAGGACGTTAGCCGCTAGCCAGCTAGCTAGCCATGTCTTAAAGCATCTCTTCCTAAAGGCGTTTCAGTGTTATAACTTCACCTTTATCGTTAGTTTTTAAGCCAAAATGCGTCCGTTCTCCCTTTTCTGTCTACACACTGTGTCTGCTTGTAAGTACTCCGTGATTGTGTGCCGCCGAACATGCTCGTCTGCTCGTAAAACCAGCAAATTCACGACATGACTTCGACACGGGGGGCGGGGGGGGGGGTATGTTTCAGAGACTGTATCGTACCGAAAATTATTCATTAGTGTCGCAGTACTATACTAATACCGGTATACCGTACAACCCTAATTTGTACTAATTTTGATATGGCTGATTTGCATGAAAATTGTTGAATGTATATGCAATTCTCTGCTCATTTGTTCTCCCAAGCTTTACAGTATTGGAAACAAAAGAGAGCAAGAAATACCGTTATGCTCCATCGCTCTCTTTAATCCTATAAAAACACTAATGGGAATCCTCTCAGGGCTCTGTGTTTTCACTTTCATGTACACAATGGGGTTAACCAAAATAGCACGGTTATCTGCATTAGACATATTGGTCTCGGTGGGATTCTGTACATACATGGAGAGGGAAATAACAATGATCTCTGATAATAGCACGCTAAATGACGCCTCTGTGAATAGAGGATCATTATGAATGGTACCAGGTTGCTCTTGTGGTGGGTGTGTGTCACCGCTTGGCTGCATGCTGGCACCCTCCCAAAAAGAATGTAAACATCCTGTTGTCTATCTCACCGCTACTCCAGTTTATCAAAGGCAACATGCCGGCGTATTTGCAGCCTCGTAATGATACCGTGAATCGCGGTGTAGCCAGCGAGCTTCCCCCTGCCTTTTGATGTCTCCATTCAGGAGGGGTTGTCTGCCTCATTAGCTTTCCAACCACAGTTGTTGCCCAGTTAGCAATAGGCTTTGACTAAACCACCCAAACAAATCGTTTTCCTTGCAACGGGCCGTCTTTCTCCACTCCAATGGAGCAATGGTGCACATCCATGATGTGCAGTGCTTCTTAACCATTGTTGGCCCGCAAAGTAACATATGGCTCTCAGCTGTGGGCCGCAGCGGTATCCAGTTGTAATACACTTTCCCACCACTTGTGGCAGTAATGACGATATCAAACAAACATAGAATAGTGATTATTAGGCGCAGAAATTACGACTAAAGTGGCAAAGCTCTATTTTCATTTGCACTTAAATGTTTTTGACAGTTTATTTTATAAATATTTTCTTTATTAATTTAGTTTATTTATTTTAGCACAACATAATTCTCTGTAAATTTATTTAGCGCCAGTTATTAATGAGTCCCTTCTTATGCAGAATATTTGGTCAGTATTTATTTTTTTGATCAGCCTGACCTAAGCCTAAGGTTTATCTGTTAAATAAATAATAATCTTTGTTATTAACACATGCTTTCCGATCATTTGACATTGACAATGCCAGTAAGTAAGTTACCGTATTTTCCGGATCATAGGGCGCACTGGATTATAAGGCGCACTGCCAATGAATGGTCTATTTTTGATCTTTTGTCATATAAAAGGTGCAACGGGTTGTATGGCGCATTAAAGGAGTCATATCATTATTTATTTTTTTCTAAATGTAAAACAGTTCCTTGTGGTCTACATAACATGTAATGGTGGTTCTTTGGTCAAAATGTTGCATAGATTATGTTTTACAGATCATCTTCAAGCTGCTTTCTGACAGTCGCTTCAGGATGCGCCATTTTGTGGGCGGTCTTATGTACGTGGCTCACCTCCGGCAGCGTCTTCTCCTCGTCATCTTTGTTGTAGCAGTGTAGCGTGCAAGGACAGGACTGGAAGAAGTGTCAAAAAATCGAGCTAACTGTTTTAATGACAGTCAGACTTTACTTAGATTAATAACGGAGCAGCATCTCCTCATCTGGAAACAACACAGGAAATGTGTCTTGTGAAAAACGGTCCAACCTGAACTCTAATAACTAAAGTTCCTTGGGTGAATAAAGAAAACTCACTTCACGGGTATGTTTTAGCGCTTTCATGGCGAGTTTACTGACAGATATAAGTAACAACTTTACACTACTTTTTATTAGAAATGGCAACAGTGGATGAATGTCCCATAACAAGTAGAGAAAAAGAAGAAGCCTGCAATTTTTCTGGATTTATGCAGATCCCAAATACAGATCAGCAGGTAAGAAAGGTAAGAAAAGTTTCTTTTGCATAATATTGCAAAAGCAACTTATGGTGTGTGTACCTTATACACACACCATAATAATACTCATATTTTAATGCGCTGACAATCCATAAAGCGGTGCGGCTTCGTAGCTTACCAAAGTCGTTCTAAAACATTTTGATAGATTTATGAGCGCCGTGTGTAATGTACTATATTTTAAATAAAACATAAAATATTGGTGTTGTTTACTTGAGTGATATTGCCATCAAACCTCTTACCATGTATATCTTATGTTTGACTGCCATCTACTGGTCACACTTATCATTAATAATAATAATAATAATAATACCTGGGATTTATATAGCGCTTTTCTAAATACCCAAAGTCGCTTTACATGTGTGTGTGTGGGGGGGGGGGATTAAAACAACTTTATTAGGAAAAGAAACTAAGAAAAGAAAAAAAAAAATAATAATAAAGAAACACCAAGGGCAGGGTCAGTTTGGAAAGGCTAATGTGAAGAGGTGAGTTTTTAGGGTGGTTTTGAAGGTAGGGAGGGAGGGGGCATCTCTGATGTGCCTGGGGAGAGCGTTCCAGAGAGAGGGGGCAGCCACGGAGAAGGCCCTGTCGCCCCAGGTTCGACGCCTGGTCTTGGGGACCTCCAGGAGGCCAGCATCACTAGACCTGAGGGAACGGGACGGGACGTGTGGCTGGAGGAGGTCAGAGAGGTAGGGTGGAGCCAGGTTATGGAGTGCCTTGTAGGTGGTGAGGAGTATTTTAAAGGGGATTCTGTATTTGACAGGCAGCCAGTGGAGGTCATGAAGGACAGGTGTGATGTGCTCTCTGGAGTGGGTTCCGGTGAGCAGGCGGGCAGCGGAGTTCTGGACATATTGCAGTTTATTGAGGGTTTTGGAAGTGATGCCGTAGAGGATGCTGTTGCAATAGTCTAACCGGGATGAGATGAAGGCGTGGATGAGGGTTTCGGCAGCAGAGGGTGTGAGGGAGGGCCGGAGACGGGCAATGTTTCTGAGGTGGAAGAATGCAGTTTTGGTGATGTGGTTTACGTGGGGGAGGAATGAGAGGGTAGGGTCGAAGATTACACCTAGATTGCGGATGTGGGTGGAGGTAGTGACAAGGGAGCCGTCAATGTTTAATGAAAAGTCCTGAGTGGAGCGAGTGAGGGCGAGTGAGGCCAATTATAATTATTTCAGATTTGTTGCAGTTGAGTTTTAGAAAGTTTTTTTGCATCCAGGTTTTTATGTCTGTGAGGCAGGTGGTGAGGGTGGAGTGGGTGGCTGGGGTGATGGTCGTGGTGGAAAGGTATAGTTGTGTGTCGTCGGCATAGCAGTGAAATTGAAGGCCGTGGTGGCGGAGGATCTGACCGAGGGGCAGGAGGTAGATGGTGAAGAGCGGGGGCCAAGTACTGAGCCATTACACCATGTGCCAAATAAAATTGCTTCGAGGTCGGTGAGCAAAATCAGAATTATGCCGTACATTAGGCACACCGGGTTATTAGAAACACTGTCGAGTTTTGAGAAAAAAACTGAATTTTAAGTGCTCCTTATAGTCCGGAAAATACGGTAGTTATCATTATTATATATAATTATTGAATACGATTAAAATCAAGAGTACAATTACTAATTAATTGTTATTATTTGAGTGGGCCATGGGCCCCTCTGTAGTAGAAAAGTTGGACCCTAAAGTCAAAAACAACCCCTGGTTTAGTACATCCTGACTCTAATTTAGTCAGTGGCCTCCTATGCTCACTGAACTAACCAGCCTTTGTCACTGCTTAGATTTACCACACTGTAACACCTTCCTTGCTAACATGTTTCCTAAACATTGGTGTGAGTCGGTGCAAGTGGAAACACATTCCTACCTGAGGGATTAATTATGCATGATGTGACTATAACTACGTTCACACTGCCTCTAAACGTGAGCCTTGTTCGTGTCACTGTTCTGTATCACACACGATTGGAAAGTGAAAGACCACCTGACATTTCTTTGGATTCGGCGATAGTGTCAGAACCATACGAGAAGCAGAATGTTGCTAGTGTGCAATGATGAACATGGATGTGGATTCTAACACCCACGGCTAGCTTCTTCTGCCGTGTTGTGTTGAAAGCAGTTGTTCCTGCTGTCAGATGCTGAAATTGAGGCTGTCATGCATCTAGATATTTGACTGCAGGAAGCCACGTCGCTCTGTGAATCCCTCAGTTCATGTCCCACTTTGCGTGTTTCAGTGGGTAAGGCAAAGGCAAAGAAATACTAGATCTACTGTCCTCCTATCGGCTTTTTTGCAGGATCTCTGTGTGAGTGCGATTCATACGGCTGTGATGGCGTTGTGGTTCACTTCTTCACCTCCACCTCCGCAGCGGTATCTCAAAGTTTGAACATTCCAAATGACTAAACAACGAGCATATTTTGAGATAAAATATCCTTTTAAAAGTTTCACATAAACTAGATTGGACCATCACGTCAGCTTCTGAACAATTTGGAGGTCAACCAGAATCCTGATTATGTGAACTGTGATTTGATTTTGTACAACCTTGCATGCTCACACTAGACCGGTGGTTGGAAACCCGCAGTTTTAGATGCGGCTCTTTAGCGCTGCCCGAGTGGCTCCCTGGAGCTTTTTCAAAAATGTATGAACATGGAAAAAGGTGGGGGAAAAATATCAATTTTTTGTTTTAATATGGTTTCTGTAGGACAGACATGACACAAACCTCCCTAATTGTTAGAAATCCCACTGTTCATATTACACATGTTTCACTGATGAGGGTATTTGGCGAGCGCCGTATTGTAACTACTAATTTCGGCGGTCCTTGAACTCACCGTAGTTTGTTTGCATGTACAACTTTCTCCGACGCTGCCACAGTAAGACATGTTTTATGCCACTCCTTCTTTGTCATTTTGTCCACCAAACTTTTTATGCTGTGCATGAATGCAGACATTTTTGGTCAGTGCATGACTGCAAGCTAATCAATGCTAACATGCTATTTAGGCTAGCTGTATGTACATATTGCGTCAGTATGCCTCGTTTGTAGGTATATTTAAGGTCATTGAATTTCTTTTACCAATGTCCTCCGTATATTTAATTTATATTTGCATGTCTCATGACACATTATCTGCATGTAATATTGGCTGCATTTATAATAGTTGTTTGTTGTAAAAAGGTGTAGAGTAAATATTAAATATTAACTCAAATTCTGTATCTTATATTGAATGAAAATACATTATAGTGCAGTTTGAATTTGAAGTACTGTGAAATAATGTATACCAACATATGAAACACAATTTAGGATTATTTCAGGAACAAAATGTTTTTTGTTTTTTTATCCACAAACAAATAAAAGGAACACAAATTGTCTGTCTGCAGAGTTTTTTCAGTAGATGTTGATTTGTCCAAGGTGTACATCGCCTTCCGCCCGATTGCAGCTGAGATAGGCTCCAGCACCCCCTGGGACCCCGAAAGGGATAAGCGGTAGAAAATGGATGGATGGATTATGACAGAGGAGTGGAATCTTTGCTGACACAAAAAATATTTAGATAAAAAAATGCCTTTTTCTGATTACATCAGTGGGTGTGTTGATTCTTCCAGTCTGGACCAATACAGTCACATAAACGTTCTGAGTGCCTGCAAGTCCACATTCAGGGCAGGAGTACTGGTGAGCTACAGCAGATAGTGAAAGTAAAGATTGTCACTACAGTAAAGCCGCTGCTCCTTCTAAATGTTGTGTTTCAACTTCTGTACTAGTGTTAGACATATTTCTTTATTTTGTTCTTCTGGGCTGCACTTCCAGCTGTCTGTGGGGATGAAGCACAACACGACTGAACTTTAATGACGTTGTGCCGAGACTGACTTTTGCGACGGTGGAACTAAGAGATGGTCGCACACACTGACATACTTTCACACAAACACACACACATTCACAGACACGCACAGGATCACGATCAATTGTTCTGTGCAGGATAATACCGATAATATCGTTGCTTCCCTACTGTTTACTACTGCTGTAACTTCTAACAGACTCTTCCGCCATGTTTGATCGAGGAAATATGCTAACAGCTGATCACTGTGATTGAACTCAAATTAATCGCAATCAACGATCACGATAATATCATCAATCAATCAATCAAAGTTTACTTATACAGGCCTAAATCACGAGTGTCTCAAAGGACTGCACAAGCCACAACGACATCCTCTGCTCAGATCCCACATCAGGGCAAGAAAAAACTCAACCCAATGGGATGACAGTGAGAAACCTTGCCCTAACTCTGCCTTCCGCCCAAGTGCAGCTGGATCGGCTACAGCCCCCCCGCAACATCGAGAAAAACAATTGGTGGAAAAATGGATTGAGAATATATTAAGTAGTTTTTCACTTTACTCATATTTCCCGCGTTGAACATTTTTTTTTTGAAGATTTCCCTTTGTGGGGTGCGAGGGGCCCGGCTGGCTCTGTGTCGCCTCGGAAACGCTCGAGACGAAAGTAGTGCACTTTGCTTTGAAGAATGCAGACTTTCTTACCTACGCCAAAGAGGTTATGTTTTTGTCACGGTTTGTTTGTCTGTTTGTTAGAAACATAACTAAGAGTTATAATTAGATTTTGATGACATTTTTCAGGAAATATCCAAAAAACAATTCCTCTCACCAACTACAAACACTTCACTTCCTGCTTACGGCATTCCACGCCACCACCTTGCCGCCCCGCACTGCGCCGAGGATTCTGGGAGATGTAGTTTATTATAAGACCCGGCCAACTCTTAAGCGCCAGAAAAAGAAAATACACACCATTTTTTTGTTTGATATTGTCACGCGTCACGGCATTTTTGTGAAGACTTTGAAACCGAAATACCGTTACATCCTTTTTTAGATACAAATTCAATAAACAGATCATAAGATCAAGGCTGTGGCCTTTTGTGTATTTTGCCCATGATAAAAACTTCCCACTGATGCACATTTCACAGATTCAACAAATGTAAATAGTATCTAGATGACTTTGATATCCTACAACTGTGGCTTGCATTGTGCTAAAAAAAATCACTGTTTCCCCTTTTGGACATGTTTGTATAATCCTTTATCAGGATGCCTATTTGCTTTGTTGTGCATATCTCCATCTCCATTTGTTATGCAAAGAGGTCTGTTTTCTTTTCGTGTCACCTCCAGGTGAACTATTATCCTTTTTCTGGTACTGCCAGAGGCTTGTTTATTCAGGAGATTGGCAGAGACCGGTGCATGATGTTCTGTGTAAGGGGTGGGGAGGGATGTCCAGATATGGGATAGGTGTTGTGTGACTACTTGGCCTGGCGGGCCTGCTGCCTCAGCTGGAGCCACATCAGCTCTCTGGGAGCTCAAGATGTCCCTCTACGATTAATCACTCAAAGATGACGTTATTCTCGTCTCCCATCGATTGCACACTATGTTTGACTGATGGTCCGTAGTTCACAGATGGTAGTATTCGCCATTGGCATAACTTATGACAAAGATAGCTTGTTTTCCCGAAGGAGTAGCCTAAATCATGTAACATGATAAATGAAATGCAAAGATTCCTCAGTCAGCACAATGCCCCGGGTATATACTTATCTCCTCATATTCACTGAGCAGTTAGTTTCACCCTGATCAAGATCCACTTTGTATTTGAGCTAAAACCGGTCCTCTGCTCAGTCGGGATTAGCAGTTTTGTTAAGGAAATGTTAAATATCCCCAATGATGATTGTAATCTACATTTAACACACTTCCTTGCTTTGGTCTATAGTTTGCGAACATTTTGTGCCACGTTCACATTTATAACTCGCTTTCTGAGTCTGTCTGCAAACAGTTTGTGTGTGGAGGCGTTCCCTTTAGATTGCAAATGAAACCTTAGAATTTATCTTTTGAAAATATACACTATTCAAACATACAGTCGTGGAGGACATAATGTCATGGCTGTCTTGAGTTTCCAATAATTTCTACAACTCTTATTTTTTTTGTGAAAGAGTGATTGGAGCACATACTTGTTGGTCACAAAACACATTCATGAAGTTTGGTTCTTTTATGAATTTATTATGGGTCTACTGTAAATGTGACCATATCTGCTGGGTCAAAAGTATACATACAACAATGTTAATATTTGGTTACATGTCCCTTGGCATAAATGCTATCTTTGTTGTGTTTAAACTCTGTAAAACATCATGGATGCTACATATTCCCACTAATCTGGCGAGGTGAAACACCACAAAACTCACATTGACTCAACTGTGAGTGTAAATAGAAGATTATACTCATGTTTGATTTGCTCACATAAGTGCATGTTAAACTGTGACATCACATATGACTCACTGATAAAAAAAAGACTGCAAAACCCAGCATTTCAAGACATCAAAAACTGTGTGCAAGCTAAGGTTGTATAGTATACCGGTAATAATAATGTACCACGGTACTAATGAATTAAAAAAGGTACTCCACACAGTTTTAGCTACTTCTAAGTCACTAATACTTGCCTCTATGATGACAAATAAACTGTTTTTTCCAAGTATCATCCCTGTAGGACAGCTAAACATGCTTCACTACACACCGTGGGAGGATATAATAGCTAACTGTTAACAGCAAACTATCGCTCCTGAATGTAAACAAATGGGTATCTACACAAATTTCGATTTTAATGATACCAAGTACAAGAGCCGTATCTAGTCGATACTACAATGATTACATCAATATTTTTTTTATTATCACAAAATCTTTTGTTGTTTTTTATTGATTATAAATTTAGGGAATATGTGCCTGTACACAAGAGGACTTTAAAATTATGACCAATGTATTACCCTGAGACTATGTGGTTTTGGATCCATACCCAAATTTGTAGTGTCACCCAGAACCTATGTAAAGTATCCAAACAACGGACAAATATGTGCCTATTACATTTGAACAGAAATGTAGATAGAACATGTTAAAACAGAAATTAAGCAGATATTAACAGTAAATGAACAAGTAGATTAATAATCTATCCACCAATTAAGTTCTATTGCTTGTCCCTCATAATTTTGACAAAATAATAGAATGGAAAATGACACAATAGGTTACTGCATATGTCAGCACCCAAATTAGGAGCCTTTGTAACCCATTTGCTTACTTTCTACTCAAAGAGACTTTGTGTATATGTTCACTATTTAAAGGGGAACTGCACTTCTATTTGGAATTTTGCCTACTGTTCGCAATCAATATGAGAGACAACAAGATAAAAGTTTATATATATTTTTTTTTTCCCGCTTTCTAACATATAAAAATCGGCTCGTTCTAAGTGGCAAGCAATGCAGTTAATGGGAGCAATTTACAAATGCATTCACAAAATGTCAACAATACTTTATTTACATTCCGTAACCTGTGTAATAACCAAGCTGTAGCGACATTGTTATTGTAAGAGCGAACACTGACAAATTATTTTTCTTTAGTAGTAACACATCTGCGTTCTTCGGTATTAGCCGTAAAAGTTAACTACGGTAAGAGATAAACTAGCTTCTACAACAACACAAAATGCATTTGGATTTGTAATGCACAACACTGCGATACGACACCAATTCGTACTGACTGAAAAACATGAATAATCATATTATAGTATATGTAAAGTATTAGTCCACATTTCATGTTTTGTTTGTACACAGCTGAGCTAGCCAGACAGCGTATGTACTGTAGTTGTACTAACACACATGCCATGCTGCGTATATCATGATCAATATTAAAGTGACTCACTTGATGGACAGTTGTTTGTCAGGTCCAGCTGGCCGGGGATGCTTCCCTTTGATTTTTGGTTAAGCAATCAATTTATGTCAAAATAGCTTGGCTCCAAGTTCCATATCTATAGCATCAAAATTGCTTTCACCTCACTCTCCCGGCCTCTGTCTGCTCCAACGTCTCACTCTTCCTTAATGCTCGCTTCTATAAGCAGCAGTTTTTTTATCTTCAAAAGTATAAGGTTTTAAATCCTCATTTGTCAAAAATAGTTGTCTTTGTTGTTTGTTACCAAGTCTGCCATCATTAGAAAACACTCGTGTTTGACTCCGGAAGTAGGAACACACATGTTGCCAGAAGTCAGACGTGCACTGCTATGGAAACAGAAATCCATGCCCGGAATAAATCAGTCCCGGAAATGATAGACATGATCAAAATACGATAAAGATTGAACATATTACATAATGTTATGAACACGTCTGTTACTACATTATATACTGTATAGACTAGTACTGTGTATTTAAAATGTTGCTGGAGGGTTTGTATCATCTTTAGGTGTACCCCGCCTTTTGCCCGAGTGCAGTTGGGATAAGCTTCAGCACCCCCGTGACCTCAAGAGGGACAAGCGGTAGAAAATGGATGGAACACATCCCATCCAGATGAATGTGTTCTTGTCTCTCATAATGATTGTGAACGATAGGCAAAATTTCAAAAAAGTGCAGTTCCCTTTTATGCCAAAATTGTTGTTTAATTACAATAAGAAACATATGTTTAATGTATCATAAGAGTTCCTGTTACAATAAAAGATAAACAATTACTTTTTTTGGCCACCTTTATTTAAAAAAGTATCATAATACATTTTGGTCACGATACCAAAATAATGGTATTGGGACAACCCAATAGTGCAAGCTTGTGCATGCATGAACTTTATGATTTAACACATGTTGGCATTATTTAACGTAAATATCCAACATTGTAACATGTATAAGTCAGAACAGAGAAACATCTTCATAGTTATTTTTGCGCAATACATTTTGAACTCTGGGTAGAAGTACTAATACTTGCAGAAAATGAGATGAATAATTACAAGGACTATCCAACCATTGCTTCTTTTAAGTAGTATCTAGAATAGTCACCATTTTACAGTCTGTTGTGCTTTTTATGGTCCATGTCATACTGACAGACTGATACAAAGAAGCATCTGTAGATTAGAACATGTATGTGTAAAGCAGGGGTCCCCAAACATTTTGACTCCGGGGCCGCATTGGGGTAAATAAATAAATGATAAATGGGTTGTACTTGTATAGCGCTTTTCTACCTTCAAGGTACTCAAAGAGGTAGACAACAAAAAAGATGGGTGTTTTCACCAAAGAGGTAGACAACAAAAAAGATGGGTGTTCTCACCAAAGAGGTAGAGGGCGTGTACTTTCATCTCGTCATCGGTGTTGTTAGGAACGTAGATGTGGAAAGACTCCAAGAAGGTCTTCATGTCTCGGGCGGTGCTGTTGATGCTTAACACCTGGCAACCTTCACAGGTGGGCAGAAAGATCCACATTCACCCATTCACACACACATTCACACACTGATGGCGGGAGCTGCCATGCAAGGCGCAAACCAGCAGCCATCAGGAGCAAGGGTGAAGTGTCTTGCCCAAGGACACAACAGACGTGACTAGGATGGTAGAAGGTGGGTATTGAACCCCAGTAACCAGCAACCCTCCGATTGCTGGCACGGCCACTCTACCAACTTCGCCACGCCGTCCCCAAAAACAATTTGGCTGGGGGCCGCGCTATATATATATATATATATATATATATATATATATATATATATATATATATGTATATGAATATGTAAATGTGTATATATGTGTGTGTGTATATATGTATATGTCTATGTATATGTCCATGTATATATATATATATGTATATGTGTATATATGTATATGTGTGTGTGTGTGTGTGTGTGTATATATATATATATATATATATATATATATATATATATATATATATATATATATATATATATATATATATATGTATATATGTATATATATATATATATATATATGTATATGTGTGTGTGTGTGTATATATATATATATATATATATATATATATATATATATATATATATATATATATATATATATATATATATATATATATATATATATATATATACAGTGTTGGGTTAGTTACTGAAAACCAGTAATGAGTTATAGTTACTAGTTACTTCATTTCAAAAGTAACTCAGTTACTAACTCAGTTACTTACACCAAAAAGTAATGCGTTACTTTGAAAAGTAACTATTTAGTTACTTCTTTTTTTCTTTTCTTTTTTAAAAGCTCCCATTAATGCCCTTTAGCCTTCATTTCAGTACTGTTATTACACTGGAGAATAATACAATGTGTTGATCAACTTGACATGCATTTGCATCACTGAACTCTGCTAAGCAATGTGGTCTACATACAACACACAAACAATGTGGTCTACATACAACACACAAACAATGTGGTCTACATACAACACACAAACAATGTGGTCTACATACAACACACAAACAATGTGGTCTACATACAACACACAAACAATGTGGTCTACATACAACACACAAACAATGTGGTCTACATACAACACACAAAGACAAAGATATGTTTCAAAGGCCAATTTGTTTCTGGCCAGAACAAATTGACAAAACTATTTTAAATAGCTGCAACATAATGGCACTTTAACTTGAACTTGAAGTAGATAGGATATTTGATCCAAGACACAACTTACATTTAACTAAAATGTTATTTTCTTTGTGCTCGACAAAAGAAAAGTATTGAGAATTTCTCCATGTTAAAAAAAATCGACTCTTGGCTTCGCCTTGATGTCTTGTTAGTTGTTATGAGAGTAGTGTGTGTGTGTGTGTGTGGCCCTGTAAGATATGACAGCATGTGGGTGAGGGAAGTCAGTGAGTGAGTGGGCGAGAGAAGTGAGCGAGCGCCGCCGCGACAGTGAGTGCGTGCAGGTGCTCTCTCTAGCTTGCTGGATGGCTGCGTGCAATAAAGTCACAAAGTTGCAACAAACCGCCGGCCTCGTCATTCACCCTCAGCTGTAAAGACCCACTTCCGGGTAAAGTGAAGGTTGTTAGCCCCGAAGGAACGTCTCCCCTGCGCTCCTCAACTACGGTATGGGAGTCCCCCCCCGCCCCCACCCACAGAAAGCACGTATGCCCTTTCTTTTCCACCACAGCGCTGCCACAAAACACACTCAGATCTTCAGTTTCTAGCCGATACTACATAAAAAATAACGTAAAATAACGCAGTAACGCATCATGTAGTAACGGTAACTGAGTTACTGAATATAAAAAATAACGCGTTAGATTACTAGTTACCGCCGAAACTAACGGCGTTACAGTAACGCGTTACAAAGTAACGCGTTAGTCCCAACACTGCATATATATATATATATATATATATATATATATATATGTATATATATATATATATATATATATATATACATATATATACATATATATATATATATATATATTCATACATATATATTCCTCGCTTAAAAGAGCGCACTTGCTGCATGTCACGTTATCGATGGTAAAATGCATTTTTAGACAATATGATTTGCCTGAGTGGCTAGGAGACGGTAGAAAATTGACTAGTAAGGACAAATTAAAAAAAAAAATAAAATACAAAAAAAAAAAAAAATTAACTTGGGACTTCCCGCGGGCCGGATTTTGGACGGTGGGGGGCCGTATCCGGCCCACAGGCCGTAGTTTGGGGACCTCTGGTGTAAAGGGTTCTAAAGCTGCGTTCCTCCATTTGGAATTTGCTAACAAGGTCATCATGTAGTAATTGTAGGTACCCAGGTCATGATGGAAATTTCATCTCTTTCTCCTTTGTTTCTCCTGCCCCACTCCTCTAATCTGCAGTGATGGATAGACTAATTGATGCGGAATGATTGGTCCATTCATTTTAGTCAAAAAATGTGGGTTCCATATTTAAAATTAGCTCTACATGATAATGGAAAGGTAAGAAGAAAGTCAGATTAGTTACACATAGAGACAAAGGAGCATGGCTTGAGTGCAAGTAACAATTGGCCAGTTGTCTAAAGCGAAGCTTCACATACTTTTTTTTATCTGGATTTTTAAATAGGTGCGTATCTCCAAAGGACAGAAAGACACATCCGTCACATGCATCTGTATGTCTCTCTTATTCCTATAAAACATTCATCTGTGTCCCCATGTATAAATCAAGCTGTTCGCCGACTCCTGCAGCAGTCTAGATCTCTGCCTTTGTAGTGTCAGTGACTTATAAAACTGGGAACTACAGTATATGGCATTGGTATGGACATTTAATTTCCTGTGTTGTAGCACGCTTTATTGCTTTTATCAAGCCCCGGGTTAATCATACTGATGCTTGTATTTGAATTGCATTCTCGGGGAATTCAATCAATTGCAACTGGTCTGTTTGTTTGCCTTAGAAGGTGTTTCACCTCTCATCCAAGTAAGCTAGTCTAGACGTTGGTGCCAAAGCCCCAGCTATTGGCAAGGATGGTTACACCCTATTCCGGGGGTCGGCAACCCAAAATGTTGAAAGCGCCTCATTGGACCATCCATCCATCCATCCATCCATTTTCTACCGCTTGTCCCTTTTGGGGTCGCGGGGGGTCGCGGGGGGTCGCTGGAGCCTATCTCAGCTGCATTCGGGCGGTAGGCGGGGTACACCCTGGACAAGTCGCCACCTCATCACAGGGCCAACACAGATAGACAGACAACATTCACACTCACATTCACACACTAGGGCCAATTTTAGTGTTACCAATCAACCTATCCCCTGGTGCATGTCTTTGGGGTGGGAGGAAGCCGCAGTACCCGGAGGGAACCCACACAGTTACGGAGAGAACATGCAAGAAAGATCCCGAGCGCAGGATCGAACCCCGGACTTTCGTATTGTGAGGCAGATGCACTAACCCCTTTTTCACCATGCTGCCCCCTCATTGGACCAAAAATACAAAAAAAATCTGTCTGGAGCCACAAAAAATGAAAAGCCCTCTTTCTAAAAGTGATGTAATGAAGTCAACACATGATATAAGTGTCTATATTAGCTATATTAGCCTACTATCAAAATGACTGTGTGTCGCAGAACAGAGAAAAATAATCGTTGTTGAAATGTAATTTTTATTCTACACAATTTTACAACATTAGAAAACATTAGTAAAACCTATCAGAGGGTGATATATCTCCTCTAAATTAATGGCTTAGAATGGCCAAAGGTATAGATGTGTGTGTCCAAGTTAAAGGAAATGGCAGGCTGTCTTCTTCTATTGGTTTTATAACACTCTATGCAAGCTGGGTTACGTTTGCTGTGGTCTATAACGACACACAAACAACTATCAGAAATGCAGGCAATATAACATACAGATAATATGTCAAGAGAAATGCAGATACAAATTGAATACACAGAGGACATAAGTAAAGGAAATTAAATGAGCTCTAATACACCTACAAATGAGACATAATGATACAATATGTACATACAGCTAGCCTAAATAGCATGTTAGCATCGATTAGCTTGCAGTCATGCACTAACCAAATATGCCAGATTAGCACTCCACACAAGTCAATAACATCAACAAAGCTCACCTTTGTGCGTTCACGCACAGTATAAAACGATTGGTGGACAAAATGAGACAAAGAATGAGTGGCATAAAACGTTTTTTTGTGGCATCAATGAAGAAAGTTATACATGTAAACAAGCTACGGTGAGTTCAAGGACCGCCAGAATTAGTAGGACAAATCGGCGCTCGCCAAATACTCTCATCAGTGAAGCATGTTTGATACAAACAGTGGGATTTATAACATTTAGGGAGGTTTGTGTCATAGTGTCCTCCCACAGAAACCCTATTTAAACAAAAATATATAGTTTCCCACATTTTTTTCTATTTTCATACATTTTTGAAAAAGCTCCAGGGAGCCACTAGGGCGGCGCTAAAGAGCCGCATGCGGCTCTAAAACCACAGGTTGGAGACCCCCACCCTTTTGTAATGAAAAAACAACAACTCTTGAGTTGCAAAAGAACACCACTTCTGTCAATGCCGACAATAGCTGTTAAAACGGAGAACCTCCAAAACGATTGCTGTGAAATACGTCATAATGTATGTGTCATCATTTGTAGTCTAGGAACAAGTAAGGCTTGTCGCAAGTATTACTTTTACAAACCACGTCACTGATTTATTCCTATGAAAAATATCAATATAAATATAATCTTTCCGTGTCTGTGAGAGGTCTCATGTTGTGTCTCTATTTGTGCAATACCATACGTTCACTTAGCCTTTTTAGTAGTTAAGTGCTTTCACACTGTCAAAATAGTGAGCGTGCAGTGCTGGATGGACCGCAATCAATAGCCCTCATTTTGGCTGTGTAGCGAAAGGGGAAGGACAAACATAAAATAATGGCAACGGAGGAGCAAATTGTAGCGTAAGAAAGTAGTAAACAACAATGTAGTGAAGTGAATTGTATTTATATAGTGCTTTTCTCTAGTGACTCAAAGCGCCTAACGTAGTGAAACCCATTATTTAAGTTGCATTTAAACCAGTGTGGGTGGCCCTGGGAGCAGGTGGGTGAAGAATTGTGTCCAAGGACACGACAGCTGTGACTAGGATGGCGGAAGTGGGGATCGAACCTGGAACTAGTGTTGTCCCGATACCAATATTTTGGTACCGGTACCAAAATTATTTTGATGCTTTTCGGTACTTTTCTAAATAAAGGGGACCACAACAAATCTTAAGGGTACCTTAACCATATGTTTCTTAATGCAAGTTTGTCCTTAAATAAAATAGTGAACATACAACACATCTTGTCTTTTATTAGTAAGTACGCAAACAAAGGCTCTTAATTTAGCTGCTGATATATGCAGTAACATATTGTGTCATTTATCATTCTATTATTTTGTCAAAATTATTAAGAACAAGTGGTAGAAAATTAATTATTAATCTACTTGTTCATTTACTGTTAATATCGGCTTACTTTCTCGTTTGACATGTTCTATCTACACTTCTGGTAAAATGTAATAATCACTTATTCTTCTGTTGTTTGATACTTTACATTAGTTTTGGATGATACCACACATTTGGGTATCAATCCGACAGCATATCGTTACAGGATCATACATTGGTCATATTCAAAGTCCTCATGTGTCCAGGGACATATTTACTGAGTTTATAAACATAATATACATTTAAAAAAAACCGACAGAAGATTTTGTGATGCCAACAAATATTGATGTAATCATAGTAGTATCGACTAGATACGCTACTGTACTTGGTATCATTACAGTGGATGTCAGGTGTAGATCCATCAATGGTGGACCGGTACTTTTCAGAGGCGGTATAGTACCAAATATGATTAATTATTATCGCGGTACTATACTAATACCGATATACTGTACAACCCTACCTGGAACCCTCAAATTACTCTAGCAACCTAGCCACGCCGCCCCAAACTATACAGTATGTGTTTTATTTAAAGAGGAACTGCATAAACAAATGCTAGCATGAGTCATCTACAGTAACAATGGAGGCAATAGGATTCGCTCCATTCCGCCTATGGGACGTGTATACCTTCCCGTTTCGATGAAAAATTGTTCATAATCCTCACCAGGTGAAAACCAAAATGTCAGTGCAAACGGGAATCTTTTTGTGTCTTTCTTGCAATCTCCGGGTCCGAGTTGAATGTCAAAGTTGACCAACTTCTCGGTTTATGGCCACAACCTTCTACTATACAAGTGAGAGGCATGATTTGTAATCTAAAATGTACTTTTACCAACTCAGAGGCGATGCAGCAGCTCGCCAGCTCAGTATACCAAGGGCTGCAAAAGCTAGTTCTCCTACTGTGATCACGGTGCCGCTAAAAGCAATTACTCATCGTTAGCACTTATGATAACAATATCGCTAATACTTGGTTAACATTCAGGTCATGACGTAAAAAAGGAGTTTTGTTGGTGGTTTTTGGAATATTTTTATAGGGATGACTCCTTTTAGTTTCATTGTTAACCGCCATTCACTGTACTTGTTGTATATCACAAATTAGAATGTATAAAAAAAAAGAAAGACAAATGACCTTCTTGTCTCACATTGGGATTGCAAATAATGGACAAAATTCCCCCCAAAATGTGGTTCCTCTTTAAAAATGACTTAAAAGCTTGTCAAATTGTGCAGCTGGAAGATATTGTATCAGGCAATCCAAATATCGGTTATAATTCACCATCAATAAGGAGAAGAAGAAGTTTAATCAGTTAAATATTGCGATCGTTATTTTCATTTCCATGCCTGTGAATACTATCATTCAATGCAAAAAGTCAGTGTTGAAAAACAAGAGGAAAAAAAATACAAAAATTAGGGGTATTTTATTTGAACTAAGCAAAATTATCTGCCATTAGAACAAGAAATTTTGGCTTGTCAAGACCCAAAAATACCTTAAAATAAGTATATTCTCACTGATAACAACTGTACTACTATATGAGTACGTATTTTCTATTGTTTCATTGAAAATAAAACAGCAAAGTCCATTTGTCTGTCATCTGTTTTAATATGAGACACAATTGTGTCAAAGTCATGATTTTTTTTTTTTCATGCTTGAAATAAGACATTATTACTTTAAAAAAGTAGTTTTATACTTGTGAGTGTTGATGACACAGCTTTGCAACAGTTGATATTCTAGTTTCAAGCATGTTTTACTCAATATAGGTCATAAAATCTCAGCAACAAGCTGTAATATCTTACTGAGATAATTTAGGACCAAAACCCTTAAAACAAGTAAGACACTTTAACATAAAATCTGCTTAGTGAGAAGAATGATCTTATCAGACAGAAAATAAGCAAATATCACCCTTATTTGAGATATTTCATCTTACTGAGATTTCAGTTTTTGCAGTGTACATCCAGGTCATTGTATTCTCAGAGCATTGAATCAATCGCAACCACAATGTTCAGATTGTCTGAGAAGACGTTTCGCCTCTCATCAGTTCATGTCAGATACAGCAGTGAGCATGAACTAATGAAGCCTACTTGCATGAGAGGCAAAACGTCTTCTCAGACAATCTGAACTTTTCTGCTAAGTGTGTAATGACAGTAATCAATGTTTGACTGCACTACACTGTCAAAATTAGTGCACTCAAAAACTGAGTACACAGTATGCACAATATACTTATAGAAGTATATAAGCACCGGCCTTATTGAGCATATTTCTACATTGGCTCGCAATAACTTTTACCGATGGTTGGTTGTTTTTCAGGAATTTGTCCTTTCCATTCACTGACAGTCACATTAGATATAAGGGAGTACGTAGTCTTATCAACAGTGGTGGGCAAGAGACTTGGAACATGTAGTAAGCTAAGCTATAAGGGAAGCTATCCCCAGAGAATTGTAGAAAGCTACACTACAAGCTACATGGCAAAAGTAGCTTTCTACATCAAAGTTACACACACACACTCACACACACACACACACACACACACACACACACACACACACACACACACACACACACACACACACACACACACACACACACACACACACACACACGTATATGGAAGTATTTGGACTTTAAAACCAACGATAAAGGTGACGCTTTAAACAAGGAGGCGCCGCACTTCAAGTGTTGCTTTAATTACGCCTCGCCAAATGTGTTGATTAGTATTAGCACCTTTGCTTCAAACTTATGTAAACATTTAAATAATAATCATTCAGAGTTATAAAGAGTGACAGGTAATATTGTAGTTGTAACACCTGTACTGCTGTTCGGCTCCGGTGCAGACCGTAGTAGAGGAGCGCAGGGGAGACGTTCCCTTCAGTTCACTTTACCCCGCAACGGGTCTGCTAAGATCCACCTTCTGGTCAGAATTTGAGGCCGCCGATTTGTGACAATCTGGTTGCTTTATTATTAGTTTTGCAGGACACAACCGGACCCGTTCATCACTTTACTGCGCACTGTGCGCGCTCCTCTCTCTCTGTACTCGCCCACTCACTCACTGACGTCACTCAGGCAACACGTTGACATTCTCAAAAACACACATACGCTACTCTCATAAGTTAACCAGCTCCTCTGCTGTGCACATGTGTATGCATAATATGTAGATACATAACATGTAGATACATAAACAGCTGCTTGGATTGATGCCAAATATTAGTAGACTTCAGACTGCCCATCTAATGTAAACTAGTGCAAGTAAAATGACTGAATTTGGTAGCAAATTGGTACAATTTGTGTTCTATCTTTAACAAAAGGTGTTTTACCTGCTACATGACTTATCTGGGTACATTTATCCATAGTTTTGTTTTAAGTACTTACTAATAATTGTATTTTTCTTAAAGCACAGACCAGGATTCGCAACCATAAATCATGAATAATTTAATATAATGTAAATAACGTTTTTTTAAATTATATTCTAACCTAATCCTTGATTATGGCAGACTATATGTGATATGGAAAATTGTAAATTGTTCTTTGAGTGCAACAATAAATGTGCTTAATGCCCTTTAATTTGGATTTTAACCTTCTAAAGTGGTTATTTGAGTGCAATAGGAATGTTTATTGTATTGTAAGATTTTCGGTAAAAATACAGCCAGAATTTGACACTTTTCAAAGTTCCCTTTATGTGGAAAAGTATCGATATACATTTTGATACCGGTACCGGTACCAAATTATTGGTATCGGGACAACCTTAATAGGCAGTGTGAGTTTGTGTTACCTGCAGTATTAACAGCAGACAACATGTTGACTTTGACACTGCTGCAGGTGGGGATTCACTTCCGTCTCGGAGGGGAACGAAAACGCGTCATTCATTTAAAGTTATCCCATGCTGTGTCTGCTAACGTTTCTGCTCGTATTTCCTCAACGTGATGGAATATCCACTGTGCAAGTATTGCAAGTTGCCCTGTTGTCTTCTTTTCACATGAGTAATTTTAACGTTTGTGCGGCTGATCGGCGTTGTGCACGTCGACGTCATGCGTGCTCACCGCCATCGATTAGGTAATCGTTAACAAATCTGCGAAATGATTCCCAGGGATCCAAACTCAGGTAGCTCTTCTCAACAAGAACCGTTTTTTTCGATTCCCATCTCTATTGATATACTTTGTTAAACGAAATTGAATTTGACAAAAAGTTAACTTTTGGTAAGATTTCTAACAACCCCAACCTATTGTTATACTCCTGCACTGCCGAGTTCCTGCAAGGAAACACAAAAACAAAGAAGACCATTAGAGCTTATCTGAGGCATTTAGTTGAAATAAATGTGTGATATTATAGTCTGGTTCCCTCCTTCCCTCGGGGTTTTTGCTATAAATGTATTGCAGCTGCTTGTTTTCCTTTGTGTTTGACCTCTGCTGCCTCCGTCATCTTCTCTTACCGTCTCTGAAAGGAAACAAAGATGGCCTTTGACTTCAATCAAGGGACATGGGGGATTGATATTGTGCAATCCTACAGAGTACCTCTTATGTATATTTGAATCACTTATCCGTCCTCGTGATTCTGCATTGCAAAAGACAGCAGTTTAAGTACCCTCCACCTTATTCTGCCATTGCACATTGTGCACCAAGTGTAAATACCACCACAAGGCTTGTGAAGTAGGCAAAGAAATTGTCAATTTAGTTCTTCCCCACAATGCATCACACTCGACCTCCCTTGGACTCCAGACCCGTCTCTGTGTATTACGATTTCTGGGTCAGTTGTTGGGATTTTAGACAACTCAAAGCATTACCAGCCCCAGTGTCAGAGCGCATTTGTGTCCTGCGTCAGCTTCATTGTGGCCTGTTTTGGGGGCTGATCCCGCGCTTGGTTTGGTCATTTTCTTTTGCACGCATGTGTCTGTGTGTATTATCTGTAATTGTCTGTTTGGCTGTGTGTTCACATGGCACTGTGCGTGAGTGTGAACTTGATTGCCTACACATTTGCTTGCATGATGGCCTGTCTGTGTCTGTCTAAATCTCCAGGAGTGTGTGACTGGGTTTTAGTTAGTAACTGGATGCTGAGCTGCCTTGTCAGTTGACTCAGTGGTCAGTTTAGGTCCCACCGCCCCCAGCGATGCCGGATGGAGTGATGAGATATGACAGCAGGGACAGTTCTTAGCAGGGCTCTACCCTACGCCGTAAACTCACCAACCAGTTGAAGACTAACACAAGAACATCACAAGAGACTCATTCAGAAATGTTCGATGTCATCGTGCGAACGGCTTTTAGCTTCTCAACGTTTATTTGCATGGCTCAGTTTCTATAACTAACTGACTACGGGATTGAGGAACCAGTTGAAATCATTAAAGGACCTTTCTGGAGCACAGAGTAGGCAATAGTAGTAAGTAGTGTTGTCCCAATATTTTGGTACCAATACCGGTACCAAAATGTATTTCGATACTTTTCTAAGTAAAGGGACCACAAAAAATGGCATTTTTGGCTTTATTTTAACAAACAATTATGCAAGTTTGTCCTTAAATAAAATAGTGAACGTACAGGACACCTTGTGTTTTAGTAGTAAGTAAACAAACAAAGGCTCCTAATTTAGCTGCTGACGTATGCAGTAACATATTGTGTGATGTATCATTCATTATTTTGTCAACATTATGAAGGACAAGTGGTAGAAAATTGATTATTAATCTACTTGTTCATTTATTGTTAATATCTACTTACTTTCTATTTTAACATGTTCTATCTACACTTCTGTTAAAATGTAATAATCATTTATTATTCTGTTTTTTGGATGCTTTACATTAGTTTTGGATGATACCACAAATTTAGGTATCAACCCGATACCAAGTAGTTACAGGATCATACATTGGTCATATTCAAAGTCCTCATGTGTCCAGGGACATATTTCCTGAGTTTATAAACATAATATGCCGTTTGTTTGTGGTGTGGGCGCCCGTGGCTGCTGGGTCTGGTGCAGGGGGGTGGCTGATGTGGTGACTGGTGGCAGCACGCGCGCGTGGTGGTTGTCGGGGCTGACAAACTGTGTATATGTATGTGTATGTGTGTGTGTGTATGTATGTATGTATGTATGTATGTATGTATGTATGTATGTATGTATGTATGTATGTATGTATGTATGTATGTATATATATGTGTATTTGTATGCATGTGTATGTGTGTGTATGTGTACATGTGTATGTTTATGTGTATGTATATATATATGTATGTATATTTCTGGGGGTACGTTCTGGGCCTGCTTGTCGGGTGGGGGTCGGCGCCTCAGGCTACTGCATCCGGACTGCGTGTCTGGAGCTCCTGGTCCCGCCGTCCATCCCTTCCGGGTGCCCGTCTTGGTTGGGGCCTGCTGGGTCTGGTCCCTGCGTCTACTGTGGTGGCTTGGTGCTGCAGGGTATTCCAAGGTGCTGCGAGTCGACCAGTTGTTGGGGTAGTGACCTTGTGTGTCAGCATGTCTGTGATCTTCTTTTAATTCTTTTTTTTACATTTTTTAATTTATTTTTATTTTTCTTATAAATAGATTTAATTATTTATTTATTTTTGTCCTTTTTTTTTTTTTTTTTTTTTTAAATATATTTTATTAATATTATTATTATTATTATTATTATTATTATTATTATTATTATTATTATTATTATTATTATGTATTTATTTATTTAATGTATTTATTCCCCTACCTCGGGGGGGGACTCGGCGGGGCGGTTGCTGGTTGTTCCATCTCCATCGTTGGGGTCCCTGCGGGTGGGGTGGGTGGTTCCTGTGGCCCCGTGCTGGGTGGTCCTGTGGCGGCCGGCTTGGGTGGGGTGGCCGTGGGCTGGCCTCGCCGCGCTCTCCGGGGGTGGGGGGGGGGGTGTCGTGGGGGCCCTGTTGCCGGTGGGGCGGGGGCGGTCTTCCCGTCCGGTTGCGGGGGTCTCCGGGCCCCTCGGGCGGGGCGTCCCGCCTTTCTGTCCGTGTGGGGTGTGGTCTCTCGCTGGCTTGGGGTCTGGCTGCCCCCTGTTTTTCTCGTGCCTTGTCCTCTGCCGGGTGCGTCTGTCTGCGGCCTGCTGCTGGCCCTTGTGGGCGGCACGGTGGGCCAGGCTCTGGGGTTCCTGTCGCTGTCCGGCTTGGCTGCGTGGGGGCGGTGGCCCCTGGTTCCCAGGGCACCACACCTACTGTTTGTGGGATGGGTTCTCGGGGAGGCTGGGGCCGTACTCTGGCTCCCGCACACACTGGGAGTCAAATGTATTGTACATGCAAATTCACATATACTCACACACATACATACAGACATACATAGGTACCTACGCTCCCACATACATATACAAATAAATACAGTACATATTTACACACTCAAAGTTCGTACATCCACACGCACACTCATTATACAAACATACTGTATACACATACTGTACATATACATTCACTGTAAAAACATACATATACACATACTGTACATATACACTCACTGTACAAACACACACATACACATACTACACATACATTCACTGTACAAACACACACATACATATACTGTACATATACATTCACTGTACAAACACACATATACACATACTGTACATATACATTCACTGTTCAAACACACATACTGTATACACATACTGTACATATACATTCGCTGTACACACATATACACATACTGTACATATACATTCACTGTACAAGCACACATACACATACTGTACATATACAAGTACATATGCACACATACACTCATGCACATAATCACGTTTCATCAAACATATATTAACGTTGTTGCCCTAGGGTAAACTGGGTATAACACATGGCACACTGACAAAGCTTAACCTATTGTTACTATAACAATCTACAAGGTTAATGTAGGTTGCTTCTCTTTCTTCCCCTCCATTTTTCTGCATTCTTTCGTATCTGAAGTTATCATTACGTATATGTATTGTTGCATTTGAACAATTGTATTGTTGATAATAAAGGTAAAGTACTGGTATTGTTTATTATCAATAGCACTATTTCTATTGGTATTCATATTGCTCCATTTTCAGTGTAATAATGCTCATTGTCATTTCTGTATTTTTTTTTTAATTTTCGCTAACTGCTTATTTGCTATTACTTTTACCATTATATTTGTACATGTCGTATTTGCTGATGTTGCTCTGTTGTTGTTGTTGTTGTTGTGTTTGCTGTTGTTGTTTTTGTCTCTCTGTCTAATCCCCCTCTTGTCCCCACAATTCCCCCTCTGTCTTCCTTTTTCTCTCTTTCTATCCCCTCCTGCTCCGGCCTGGCTGCACCAAATGATAATATAAATACATTTAATAAAGTCAAAATACAAGTAAGGCAACAAGAGAAGTATCCTACACTTCTCTTTTGTAAAGTAAATCTGAACAGCCGATATGGGCATCTACATCTGCTATATGATTTGCCCGAGAAGCTGGGCAGGACATTATAAAAAAAATTTTTTTTTTTAAATTTAAAAAAAAAAAAAACATAATATGCATTTAAAAAAAAAAAAAAAAGATTTTGTGATGCTAAAAAATGTCGATGTAATCATAGTAGTATCGACTAGACACGCTATTGTACTTGGTGTCATTACAGTGGATGTCAGGTGTAGATCCACCTGATATACCGTACAGCAGTCAATAAATATTTTCCTGGGAAAACTTGTTTAACTGTTTAATACCAAATATTGATTACCGTATTTTTCGGACTATAAGTCGCTCCAGAGTATAAGTCGCACCGGCCGAAAATGCATAATAAAGAAGGAAAAAAACATTCATAAGTCACACTGGAGTATAAGTCGCATTTTTTGGGGAAATGTATTTGATAAAACCCAACACCATGAATAGACATTTGAAAGGCAATTTAAAATAAATAAAGAATAGTGAACAACAGGCTGAATAAGTGTACGTTATATGACACATAAATAACCAACTGAGAACGTGCCTGGTATGTTAACGTAACATATTATGGTAAGAGTCATTCAAATAACTATAACATATAGAACATGCTATACGTTTACCAAACAATCTGTCACTCCTAATCGCTAAATCCGATGAAATCTTATACGTCTAGTCTCTTACGTGAATGAGCTAAATAATATTATTTGATATTTTACGGTAATTTGTTAATAATTTCACACATAAGTCGCTCCTTAGTATAAGTCGCACTATGAAAAACACTGCGACTTATAGTCCGAAAAATACGGTATGTGTATATCTTGTTTTCATCTTTAATTCAATTACAGTGGAACAGAAACATTTGACTGGCGGAGAGAGGGGGAATGTTTACACCAACAAGGAATCAAATCAATACCGGCAAAACTGAAATAAGTCATTATTTTTTAAGTATACGGATACACTAAAACCCTGCCTCTTCAATAGGTTGTAGAACATTGTAAAATAACCAGTTTTAGAATGGGATATGACCAGTGGGGGGCCGTGCGTTTTCCAGCTAGGCCTTCAATGATGTCCGACTTCAATGATTACCTCTCAAAATACTATAATTTATGTCACCATGCTGGAGAAATTCTATACAGGAACATATTTACGCACTACTGAATTATTATTATAAAGTGTAATTTTCTGGCGCATTTAAAAATCCATAAACCCGCATCAGCAATTAAAACGTATCTTATGTGGTACTATCAAAATTAAAATGGCAAAAAACAAATTAAACGAGAAAAAATAAAGAAATACAATTTTTGAACTCACAATTTTTAGAACCCATTCGATGCTGTACGTATAAGCCAGTGGTACGGCTTGTAGTCGGTTGATTCGAGTGGAAGTGGCATTCTTTTCAGCATTTCATCGCCGGGACAGCTGAGCTAGCTTCCGCGGTTGGCCGACATCGTCTCACACGATGTGGTTTCTCTTTAAATATCCTTCTTGAAAATGGCCTTGCAAATATATATCTGCCACTTTATCAACGTTTTGTTCTCCTCCTTTATGGGTTAAAGAAGTGAGTATTGGTGATTTCTCTGCTAGCCCGGTATGGCTACGGCGCAACACTTCCTGCTTTTAGTAAATTGTAACTTGTGATTGGATACTCACTTTGGGAATGACAAGTGAGTATCCAATCAGGCTACCTAGATAGGCTACTGTCAACAACTTGTGATCTGATTGGCTATCGCAACTGTCTATCAACTGTATGTGTTCTCAAATTCATCCGCTATCAGTCCCACGGCTCAAACCGGTGAGTATCCAATCACAGGACGCGTAAATGTCATGTTCAACGTGAGGCCATCTAAAAGGTCTTACTGACAACAACTCGTGAGCTGATCGCAATT
Organism: Entelurus aequoreus; assembly: GCF_033978785.1. Taxonomy (NCBI): domain Eukaryota; kingdom Metazoa; phylum Chordata; class Actinopteri; order Syngnathiformes; family Syngnathidae; genus Entelurus; species Entelurus aequoreus. Next base: position 27,580,196 of record NC_084739.1, on the reverse strand, counting down.
ATCTATCAACTTAATGTGCCCGTTCACTTACAGTGCACAGACGCAAGCATTGTTGATTCTGAAGTCCCCGGGCAGATTTGGTACAGCATGGCAACATAAACTAGCTTAATTCTGATTGGATAAAAACTGTAACCTAAAAACAACAGCACTTGAAGGAGCATAATATGACATGAAGATAATATGAATACTTTTAGATATTTAGGGAAAGTGAATAAAAAATTGCTTTTATCTTTAATCATGATCATGATTTCTGGTTACGTTAGGCCAGCAGAGACGGCTTTGCTGGCCCTGACGGCACACCACTGGATATGACACCTGGGCACATCCTCAGTGTGTATAAACGTATCAAACATATTTTAACACCAAATCTTAATTATTGCAAATGGGATTCAAATAGATGGAAATTAATGCATCTTTATTTCGTTAGTCAGTGATGAGTAATACGATGACAACATTAGATAGCATAAAACATAGGGATGGCTAACAGAGTCGGTACTTTTACAGGCACCAATCAAATTCCGTCGGTGGGTATCGATCCATGTAAAATCAAAACAAGCCATATTTTGATACCTTTGTTGCTCGCGTCACGTCTAGTTGCAGACTATACACCGGCTCAAACACTTGGCGGGAAAACAAGCACTCAAGCAGCCCTCAGAGCAGACTGAGCCAAACTGCCTCTAGGTAATGTTGCACTTTTCCATGCCAACAAAGCAAGTATGCCTGATAGAAAAACAAACATAAAGTAAGGTTCCACTTTTCGATGCTAATTTATATTAGTTGTGTCATATACGTGATAATGATTAGCATTGATAATTGTACATGACAATTTCAACACCTCCAAATGTGGTAATGAAAACTACAACTAAAGTGCATGTTACTATCAAGCAGCGAGTGTGTAAGAAGTACAATATTTGCAGTAAAAAGACCAGACTTTAAGCTTAATGGCAAAGAATAAACCTTAGTATTTACACTACTGCCATCTTATGCCTTGGAGTACTACCATATACTACTTGCAAATGAGACTCAGAAGTGTAAGACAACAAGATATAACAACTGGACAGCAAATACATCATTATTAGCTTGCTGTTAAATGTTATATAACAAAATAGACTTGACATGTTACACACAGACATACACAAAAGTACCGAGAATTGCGACCGTATCGGTTCCAACGTAAAAGGTACCCATCCCTACCCCTCATTGCCTTGAATCAGATGCATACAAATATTTCATAAATATATTTTAGTCAGTGATAAGAACAGCCACAATAAGTACAACATATTATTAATCAAACTTGATTTAGTGATGTAAAAAATGATATTTTCTTATATTTTAGATTACAATGCATTGCCTTGAATAAGATGCATACAAATATTTCATAAACATGTTTTAGTCAGTGATAAGAACAGCCTCAATAAGTACAACATATGATTAATCAAACTTGATTTAGTGATGTAAAAAAATGATATTTTCTTATATTTTAGATTACAATTCATTGTTATAATTAATTGTTAGTAATACAACTAATTTAAGAATAAGTAAGTATAAAGAATACATTTCACCAGTCAATTAGCTTCTTGACTTTTGCACTATTACTTTTGTAGTACTATCAAAAGTGCTGTCGACAATTGAGGAGCAGTCAACGATTTATTTATTTATTGAGGACCATAACCACAAGAACCAAAGCAGTAGCAGGTAACAATTAGCTGTTAACATTCTTCTCTTTGTTGGTCAGAAACTCTCACAGCTAAATGACTCAAAATCCATTCCTATCGTCTCAGGGGGCACACAGCGTAGAGTAGATGTGTAAGGATGTATAAAAATCATCGGAGAGCCACAAGTGGAAGATAATGCCATGTAGTGCTTTACGTGTCTTGGTTGCTGAGTGCAATATGGCACACTCAACATGAAAAAAGGAGAGGAATAAGAAAAATAAGGTCCCAGAAACATGCACTTATCCTCCTCCCGCATGTTTGTCACAGTCATGTTAAAATTTAATTGCATACTTTAACCTTCAGCTAACGTACATAAATATTAACGCTTTATAGTGGTTGGTGGCTAATAGCAGTTATTTTTACACATGGAAGAGTAGTCTTGAAAAATGCAGGATGTTTATGCCTCCTCCTACATTTCCTAAATGCCATGCCTACTGTATTTCACAGGCCATCATCATCTGTACCAGTGAGTGATTCTGCATAGTATTATTATAGAGTGAGTCACTTACATTACATGGGAATGGGGGAGCCAAGCTCTCACAAAGAGCACTTTAACTGCAAAAATTACAGTAAATACATCAATATGTGGGAGTCATTTATCATGCACTTGATCATCATTCATTATTTTGTTGTCAATAGTCCAGGGGTGCAAACCTATTTTGAAATCACATAACTCCTTAACTCTAACAGCCAGGTAACTACAATGATTAGGAATTAAAAAAAAAAAAAAATAATTTGACCTTGTTGGGTGGATGGTTGGTAATCTTCTTGGTGTGCAGCATAAAAATAACTGGGAAGGGGCAGTGTCGACAACACTGTGGATACTTCCTGAAGGTTTCAAACCACACATCACTTGTCAGACTCACATTGAGCTAGCAAAACTAGAAACATGCAGTAAAAGGCTGTAAAACACAATAGCAATTAGCACATTAGCTAGCGACATCACTTTTGTGCTGACTGAATGAGCATCAGCCCCCCCACAATGGATGTGCTACGCGGGCACAAAATGGCTGTGTTATGAGACACTCAATGGGTGGATGAAACGTTGGTACGATGAGACAAGGTTGGTACAACAAAGTATATTTTTATTTGGTCTGTGGTTTGTAAATCGAAAAGTTCGTACGATGGGGGGTTTCTAAATCGAGGTTCCACTGTACAGGTCATTAATCATATTACAATATCTTTAAAGTATTAGCCCACATTGTCATGTTTTGTTTGTACACAGCTAACTCAAAAGTCCATGTATTAGTAATACCATGCCTTATGTGCTGCATGCATCATGATCAATATCATAGTGACTTTGGTCAAGCACGTCAGGGACATTTTTTTTTCCCGGTTGATTTTGGGCAGGTGAGAAAAAAATTCTACCACTGCAGTGTTTGTTAGTGCAAACAATTTGTCTTCCACGTCCTCTCTTCACCAGAACACAGCTCTTAAAGGCCTACTGAAATGAAATGTTTTTATTTAAACGGGGATAGCAGATCCATTCTATGTGTCATACTTGATCATTTCGCGATATTGCCATATTTTTGATGAAAGGATTTAGTAGAGAACATCGACAATAAAATTCGCAACTTTTGGTCGCTGACAAAAAAACCCTTGCCTGTACCGGAAGTAGCGTGACGTCACAGGTTGAAAGGCTCCTCACATTTCCCCATTGTTTACACCAGCAGCGAGAGCGATTCGGACCGAGAAAGCAACGATTACCCCATTAATTTGAGCCAGGATGAAAGACTCGTGGATGAGGAACGTCAGAGTGAAGGACTAGAGTGCAGTGCAGGACGCATCTTTTTTCGCTCTGACCGTAACTTAGGTACAAGCTGGCTCATTGGATTCCACACTCTCTCCTTTTTCTATTGTGGATCACGGATTTGTATTTTAAACCACCTCGGATACTACATCCTCTTGAAAATGAGAGTCGAGAACGCGAAATGGACATTCACAGTGACTTTTATCTCCACGACAATACATCAGCGAAGCACTTTAGCTACGGAGCTAACGTGATAGCATCGGGCTTAACTGCAGATAGAAACAAAATAAATAAACCCCTGACTGGAAGGATAGACAGAAAATCAACAATACTATTAAACCATGGACCTGTAAATACACGGTTAATGCTTTCCAGCTTGGCGAAGCTTAACAATTTTGTTGCTAACGACGCCATTGAAGCTAACTTAGCAATGGGACCTCACAGAGCTATTATAAAAACATTAGCTATCCACCTACGCCAGCCAGCCCTCATCTGTTCATCAACACCCGTGCTCACCTGCGTTCCAGCGATCGACGGCGCGACGAAGGACTTCACCCGATCATCCGTGCGGTCGGTGGCTAGCGTCGGCTAGCGCGTCTGCTATCCAAGTCAAAGTCCTCCTGGTTGTGTTGCTGCAGCCAGCCGCTAATACACCGATCCCACCTACAACTTTCTTCTTTGCAGTCTTCATTGTTCATTAAACAAATTGCAAAAGATTCACCAACACAGATGTCCAGAATACTGTGGAATTTTGTGACGAAAACAGAGCTTTTTGTATTGGTGTCCGAATACTTCCGTTTCACTGATTGACGTCACGCGTCATCATACATAGACGTTTTCAACCGGAAGTTTAGCGGGAAATTTAAAATTGCACTTTATAAGTTAACCCGGCCGTATTGGCATGTGTTGCGATGTTAAGATTTCATCATTGATGTATAAATTATCAGACTGCGTGGTCGGTAGTAGTGGGTTTCAGTAGGCCTTTAACTCTCTTGGCTTCCATCTGCGCCAAAGTTTCAGCCTCCCTTTGTGCTCGATGAGCTTCTATAACCAGTAGTTCATTCTTCGTATATTTAGCTTAAAAAAATAAGGTTGTGAATCCTTATTTGTCCAAAATAGTCATCTTCGTCGTCTAGTATGAAGTCTGCCATAATCAGAACACACGCGCGTTTGTTGCCAGAAGGAGGAAGTGTGTTGCTAAGGGGAATTAAATAAATGCACCTAGGAAAGAAGTTCCGGCAATGCTTAAAATTACCAAAATATGGTAAATATTGTACATATTACATATTGTTATATATATAATGTGTATTATATTTATGCATGAGAACATTTTGTTGTAAACTGTGAGTTGTGTGTGTGTTAAAATCATGGTTGTTTTTACAAGTGATGACATATATATATATATATATATATATATATATATATATATATATATATATATATATATATATATATATATATATATATATATGTATATATATATATATATATATATATATATATATATATATATATATATATATATATATATATATATATATATATATATATATGTATATATATATATATATATATATATATATATATATATGTATATATATATATGTATATATATACTTATATATATATATATATATGTATATATATATATATATATATATATATATATATATATATATATTTGCTGTGTGTATAGACAATTTTGATAAAGGGTTTTGAAGTTGTTTCAGAGGGCTTTGAAGGCAACATAGGGTACTCCCGTCTTGGAAGCATTTTTAAAAATCTTTAAAATCCTGAGAAAAAAAGAAAAGATGTGTGTTCTTGTCACTCATAATGATTGTGAAAGGGCAGTGTGACTTTTATGGGACGTGGACACACGTTGGCCTGTGGGTTTTGTGCTGCATAGACTGGCTTTGTGCAACAATAATAATATGCAAACATGAACAGGTGTTGCTTGCTTCCCTGACTCTATATTTGCGCAGGAGTCGCCTTGTTTTAAATTATGAACTATGCAATGGTTGAGTTGAGTTTTTTTTAGTTGAGTTTGAGTTTATTTCGAACATGCATGCATAAAACATGGTACATCACCATTTCCAGTTTCTCTATTCAACATGTTTGAAAAGGAGTAGGAAGAAGCAGAGCTTATTTAATCCTACCCCTTTTCCTTTACATAGCAGTTGCTAAAACTTTTGTTCACTTCCTGTTCTCAAATGATTCACAATATACTCCATAAGTAATAACAATAACAATAAATAAATAATAATTAGTGAAGTAAGTTATATTTCATATGGTGAGATGAGTAAGATTATCTTGAAAATGAATGGATTGATGAGATAAATTCAGAATGTTTATCATGGTTTTTCTTCTTTGTTCTTTGTAAACACTTTATGTTTGAAGAGTTTCTTGAAGTGGATTATATTAGTACATTGTTTGATTTCTTTGCTTAATCCATTCCATAATTTAATTCCACATACTGATATACTGAAGGTCTTAAGTGTTGTACGTGCGTACAAATGGTTTAAATTAAAATTTTCTCTGAGGTTATGTTTCTCCTCTTTTTTTGAGAAGAATTGTTGTTTATTCTTGGGTAACAGGTTATAGTTTTGTGTATCATTTTAGCTGTTTGCAAATTCACTATGTCGTGGAATTTCAGTATTTTTGATGGTGAAGTTCAACATCTGTCAGTTAGGAATTGGAAGCATATTTATTTAATCTAAATCCTCTCAAACAGTCTGCTGAGTTAATTGAAACTTCTTGCACAGACTGACCTACTGTAGTTTTTATTTTTATTTTTTTTATTTAAACATTTTTTCTCAGCAAGTGACTCACTGTCAAGACTCTGAGTCCCTCATGGGGCAGTCTAGTTAGGTCTGCCTGACAGGCCGCTTGCCTACAAGTGAGGTTTCAACCAAGAGAGAGCAGAGCAAGCTCCAGAGGAAAGCTGTCATCTTTTTGTCAGACCACGGGGAATATCCTTCCTGTCTTTCCCCTCGCCATGTATTTATCCCTCTCACTGTATCAGCCGCTTCCCTCGGTGACGATATTCACTTTCCCCCCACTGCCGGCTCCTCTCAGCCCGGCAGTGCAACATAAACAGGCGGGCGTCAAGAGGATGTAACACCAAGCATCCCTGAGGAAGCAGGACAGTCATTGCACTAACCCCCTCACTGCTTCCCAGCAGCAATCCTGGTGTAGTTGCTGCCACTCTCAGACACAGCAAGTTGGACTGAGGTGAAAGACGCTCCTTGTATCCTTCCTGTGGGAGAGATGAGTGTTTATACCTTTTGGGATGATGCCCACTACTCTGCCTAATCCCGTCTTCCCAGGCACTGAATTTTCACCAGCACAGAGTGCGCTGGGTAGACAGATGTCTATAATAACAATAAATAATAATAATAATAATAATAATGAATTGCATTTGTTACGCACTTTGTTAAAATCTCAAAGTGCTACAAAGTATTAAAAATAAAAATAGTAAGTAAGAATATATAATAAAAAAAATTAAAATATAAATGAATCTATGAGAGTCACAGACCCCCACATATAGGAGCACTGCAGGTGAATGCAAGTGAAATGAATGGTTGTGGTGACAGGGGTAGATTGATTAAAAGAGCGAGAAAACAGATGTCAGCCACAGTGGGTTGTGTGAAAGCTAAACTGTTTGTGTTTTTCAGAAAATTAACGTATTTCACAACACGGATCGAGAAACAGGTTTTCAACAAACACACCATGTCATCAAATATGTCTGCAGGCTGACACATAGGACGTTGCAACCATTAACATGTTTCGTAGTGAGAGAAAATAATTCAGATTTTATTGTACCAATTCACAGATGGAGTGAGGTATTTCGCAACTCATTTCTGTTAAGACTTTCTTTTGTATTTTATATTCATCCAGTGATTGCTGGAATAGACTGTTTGAAAATCAAAATCAAATGCATAGGCAATTATATACTTGTATTATATATATATATATATATATATATATATATATATATATATATATATATATATATATATATATATATATATATATATATATATATATATATATATATACACTACCGTTCAAAAGTTTGGGGTCACATTGAAATGTCCTTATTTTCAATGAAGATAACTTTAAACTAGTCTTAACTTTAAAGAAATACATTCTATACATTGCTAATGTGGTAAATGACTATTCTAGCTGCAAATGTCTGGTTTTTGGTGCAATATCTACATAGGTGTATAGAGGCCCATTTCCAGCAACTACCACTCCAGTGTTCTAATGGTACAATGTGTTTCCTCATTGGCTCAGAAGACTAATTGGTGATTAGAAAACCTTTGTGCAATCATGTTCACACATCTGAAAACAGTTTAGCTCGTTACAGAAGCTACAAAACTGACCTTCCTTTGAGCAGATTGAGTTTCTGGAGCATCACATTTGTGGGGTCAATTAAACGCTCAAAAGGGCCAGAAAAAGAGAACTTTCATCTGAAACTCGACAGTCTATTCTTGTTCTTAGAAATGAAGGCTATTCCACAAAATTGTTTGGGTGACCCCAAACTTTTGAACGGTAGTGTATATATATATATATATATATGTGTATGTATATATATATATATATATATATATATATATATATATATATATATATATATATATATATATATATATATATATATATATATATATATATATATATATATATATATAATACAAGCATATGATAATAATTTATACATTTATATATATATGTATACATCTATATACATATATATGTGTATATATATGTATATATATGTGTATATATGTATATATATATGTGTATGTATATATATATATATATATATATATATATATACATATATATATTTATATATATACATATATATATATATATATATATATATATATATATATATATATATATATATATACACACATATATATACATATATACGTGTATATATATATATATATATATATATATATATATATATATATATATATATATATATATATATATATATATATATATATATATATATATATATATATATATATTATTCACTGTTGCAACTGGCCCACTGAGTGCAACAATAACTGTGACGTGGCCCTCAATGAAAAATAATTAGTCACGCCTGGTCTAAATACTATAATATGATGTCACGTTTCGTACAGTCAGGAAAAACCTGGAAAGGCTAAGGAATTTTTTTAAATGCAATTTCCAGGCCCCGGAATAGTAATGGAAAATTATACTTTTTTAGAAGTTTTGGAAAAGTCATGAAAATAAATACAAACTGTGCTATAAAACATTTGACATTTTTAATATGGGCCAAGCAGCGCTCGTTAGCCGCATTTGCCGGTGCCACAATACCAATAGGTATGTTTATGAATGCTGATGCTGTGAAGACAGCCAGCAACACTACTACAACAAAGCAGACAGCTTTAGATGTTTCTGAAAAAAAAATAAGTCGTGAAAGCCAAGGTACTTTGGGGACTTGCTCTGCCCTTTAAAATACTCTTACTGTCATTAGTGTTCCAACAAACAAAATATGTAGTTTGACAGAAGCCCTAACCACTATTTGTCCACCAAATAACGGTATTTGTGAGGCTGTGGAATGGAGCAGAAGTAAAGACGAAATACAGTATCTTACACACAAATATGAACATATTTATGTAAGTATAATTAGTTTTCAATGGTCCAGTTGAGATAAGATATTTTATTTTGGTCATAGAAATTCAGAAAAAGTCATGAACAATCAATCATTGATGAAAAAGTATAAGAACCCTATGATGTGCATTTCTGAAATAAACCAGAAAACCACATGGCGAGTGTAGACTTCTGCCAGGCCCTATCTAAAACGGTGTTAACCCTCTTCTCAGTCAGTTATCTGAATTGAAATATAATGTATATAAAATTAAATATAATCACTTCCTGATCCCAAAATTGTTTGAGTTATTTTGCTAGCTTACTAACTAACTGAAAAACCCTGGTGATTACGTAAGACAGACCCTTGGTTACCTTACAGTGATTGGACCTAATCTAATTGGACCTATATGATTCCATGACAAAAACAAACAAAATACACCATACTCAATAGAGATGCTGATTATTCATGGACCAAGTTCAAAGTTCTTTCCAGATCACTCCAGATTATTTATCAGATTTAGTCTGATCAAGAACAGAAGAAATGCTAACAGCCTTTTGAGGGAAATCTGAAATCTGATTTGTTAAATAAAACTGCCACATTGCTAACATAATCCAAATAACATTGGCCAGCATTCCTGATTGTGAAGGCCTTGATTAGACTATGGCAGATTAGATTGACTTAACAGCACATAGATTGGACAAATAAAACAGAATGTACATATACACAAAATGGAAGCAGTGCAGATACAAAATGAAGATATTAAGACTGTTGAAAATAACCTAAAACTATTTCATGGAACAAATATAATAAATACAGGTCCATAGTTTTTTAGGCCAGGAGAGAAGGCCTTGCTGTCCCTGATAGCCCACTGCTGATACATATGGCATGCATGGCTATTGTAAATCCAATAACATCACACAATTGTATTTCTTTAACATTTGGGTTGATTTCAAGTCTTGCTAGACATCGTTTAGACATCGAAAGTGATTGGCAATTTCCAACATGTCTTAAAACTATTGTGTACATTTTTGGCACGTCACAAATTCTGTTTTGTGTTTTGACCACACATTGCAGGCGAGTCACTTGTACAGTCCTCATTAGATTAACTTTTTTTTTTTAAAAGACCATCCACCCACATTCCCAGCCCAGCATAATAGTGCGCACTTAACCAGATGCTCGTGGGACTTGTCATGACTGAACCATGCTCATCAGTCAGCTCAGTTTGGAACCTTATATTTTATGCGTCCTATGTCTTCCTTTGACCATTGACGCACTCTAAATATCCTCTTTTTAAAATAGTCTGCTCTTCAGATTCGTATCAGACTCACTTGTTATAGATTATTAGTATGTGTGTCCCTTTCTTTGTACTTGTGGACAGGCATCTGCTGTAAAGGTTTATATTGGATTGGGTAAAAGCTATTTGAGCTTGCTGAAACATGCTGCTGCGCTTTGAGGCTGACATTAGCATATGCCATAGTTGATGGAGGAGCATAGTTAGTAGTAATAATGGACGTTTTAGGGGGTGGTATCAGGACACTTTTTTACAGAATGCTCTAATTAGGTGTTCACTGTTTCATTTGGAGAACACTGATTGCTGTGTATTTGCTGTCTTTCCAAGATGCTTTCTAATCCTTGATAAACACAGCTTGCCAATCAGTCTGTTCAGGGTCTCCCTCCCATGAGAGGCCAACAGTACACCAGTTCATCAAACTGTGAGAGACAGAGCACGTCTTGACTGACCCCTGCTCTCTGCTAGTTCTAGCTCCGATGAAACCGCAATCAGCTCAGTACCATGGGGAGCTATTGTGTTTACAGTTGCTGGGTAGATGGGTCTGCTGCTAGCCATGGGAGATTAGACCTCTGAGGCTAGCTGGGCCAAGTCCACCACACACCAGCTCCACCTGTGAAATTGCAAATAAGATTCTGTCCCTCTCCCTCGGCCTCCAGAACTGATGGTGTGATCAACACCACACTGACATTTTCTCCAAGACTCTGAAGGCATACTCAGTGTAGGAGGGGGGTAAACGAAGGCACACACAGCTGTGTTGTTGATTCCCACTGTAAAAGTGTATGTCTTTTTTCACCGAAAGGTCACAATGATTTAGGTGCACAGCCAAGAACAACGGTTGGTCTTTTTTCATTTCTCCTATAAACACACATTCACCATCTAAGTTCTATATATCCATCTCCAACACTCCTTGAAATATGTACTTTTCCACTGTCACTCTTTCCTAGAGCGTGTGTTCTGTTGGAAAACAAGACCGCTGCTTGCTTAGAATGTGAGTATACAGGGTTTAGCTGAAAGCGCTTGGATGGTGTTCCACCCTTCTGGACAGTGCAGCATTTCTCACCAAATATGCTAAAACATGGATTGGGCCAAATGTGCTGTCAGAGCACACATAGTATGAAATTAGGTATTAAGCATTTGGGACGGTATAGCTCGGTTGGTAGAGCGCCCGTGCCAGTAACTTCAGGGTTGCAGGTTCGATCCCCGCTTCCGCCATCCTAGTCACTGCCGTTGTGTCCTTGGGCAAGACACTTTACCCACCTGCTCCCAGTGCCACCCACACTGGTTTAAAAATGTAACTTAGATATTGTGTTTCACAATGTAAAGCTTTGAGTCACTTGAGAAAAGCGCTATATAAATATAATTCACTTCACTTCAAATTTCAAATGTTTTGACCCACTAAATTTGAGAGAGACAACAAGGACGTTTGTGTTGAGTATTCGTTTTCTCTTTTGTATTTGCTTTTTTTACTGGTTTAATATAATGTACGGCATATTCTTTGCCATCCTGGGTGGGTTGCAGCTGTATTTACTGAACCTAGATTAGATAAGAATTAAGTATTTTGAAATGTGTGACTGAGGGCCCTTCTACACTAACACTAAGCCGGCTAAGGTTATCCAGGGTATCTTCCACCTAACTTTATCTGTGTCCACACACACACACACACACACACACACACACACACACACACACACACACACACACACACACACACACACACACACACACACACACACACACACACACACACACACACACACACAATGCCACTGTTTAAGACCCCCTGCCCCCTCCGTCTGCCGGCGCAACGCGATCTAAAAAATGCACGCGTCATCGTCACCTCTGACCTGAAAGTGTATCCTTACCCTGTGTTTCAATGTAGACTATTGCCACATTTCTTTTAACAGTAAAACTTGCTTGCCTCACCATTAACAGCTGTTAGACTATTGTAGTGAATCACACCTGAGCCATCATACATGAATCATATCTTTAATGGACATCTGAAAGTCAACAATGTGATAAAGAACATTTTACAACAACCAACAACAGGACACTGTGCTTGTAGGCTGAAATTGGCGGTCAAACTTGACGGCCGCAACCATTTCATGGCTTCACAATAGTTATGGAGTACAAAACTAGACGTTGAGTAATCGCTCGACATACATCGCGGACAATAACTGATAGTCTGCTTTGCCAGTCCAAATGCATTCGCTATTTTTCGTAGTCTTCCCTCGTCCACGGGAGCCCGCATTTTTGTTGTCTCTCCTTTGACAAATGGACAAAGTTTTTCACTAAGTAGAATCACAGCTGACCTGGACATTTGAGAGTTCTCTTGCCGTTCCTCTGACACAACGCACTCGGTGACAATCATATCCCACCAGGCTGCCATTCTTCCAGGCCTTATCCAAAACCGTCGCTCAACATTGCTATGTTGCCGTCTGAGATGTGTTGTATCCGAAATAGCTGCATTTGCCCGTTTCCTTCTCTTAAGGTATTGATGTGTGATTTCCAAAAGCGCCTGTACATGTACAAGAAGGAGAAACACGGGCATGTCTGGATGACTGGCATCCATCTTTTCTAGTGGTCACATCCGTACGGGTTGTTATGAAGCTGGCTGTGGTGCGTTCTTTCTGATGTCACTTCCTGTGTGGGGGGCGGTCTTTCTGGCGTCACTTCCTCTACGAACTCAGTTTGTAAACGATCAATGAGTCCGTACAAAGCTAAGAGCTGGAGATTCAAGAAATAGACGGCGCACTTACCCGTGTGAAAAATTGTCCGAGGAGGGGGACCTTGAACGATGGGTTAGTGTGGCTGAAACGGGGCTTAGGCTAAATAATTATTAGTTTAAGGGGTTATCCAGCTTAGTGTAGACATGCCCTGAGAATATCACCATGCCTTTCCGTGTATGTACGGTTGTACCTCAACTTACTAGTAATTTGAGAAATGAGCAGTCCTTCTGGTTTTGTGATGCTTTAAGTTGCAACTGTAATTCGAGTTACGGCCCCAACCCGCCGACAATTGAAGCAGTATTTGTTACAGGGTTGTGCCGTTTTTCACAATAAAGAGTTAATTTATTGTTATACGCTGCTGTTCCTGCTTCGTTTACACAAGGAACAAATATATGTTTTGATTACACAGTTGACGTGCATTTTTAAAGCCTCTCAGAGATCGACACAATCCTGCCCTCCATCCACCAGACCTGAGAAAGTGGGTGCAAAGTAAAAAAATAACAGACAACCGAATCAGAAAAACAAATCATTAAAAATATGTCCCGCCGATTTGCAGCCGACCCAGCGAGTCAGCTCCGCCGCGGCATCAGTCTGCATCCCACCACACCTCATGCTTGTAGACTCGGTGCAGTAGCGTAAGAAAGAGGGAAATCCTTGTAATAAAGACTGACTCATTCCACTCGGTTATTCTACAATTGGGTTTGAAAACATGCCTTGTTAATTCCCCCCCGTGCACTTACTTGGGTGAATTGCTCTTAATGTGCACACTGCCTTTGATCACTCACAAAGCATGTTGCTGTAAGGTCTGCAATGGCACCCAACAGATGGACGGTAAATCATGCGTTTTATTTTACTGGAGCGTTTTACAGTTCTGCAAGAACCGTGTGCATTTATTGCTGCCGTTTAGGGTGGCTACTGTGCTGATTTGAAACATGCAGTGGCTTCTTGCCAGGACCATAATTGAAAACACTACATCAGTCATTGTATTTTTATACTGTCCGCAGTATAAATGAAAGAAAGTGTATATGTAACACAAATAGCGTGAAATGTAGTGTGACCTAATTTAAGTCTTTGAGCCTTCCAAAACCCACACATCATTTGGATGATAATGGCAGATTTCTCTTCTCCAGTCAACTGTGGTCAAAAGCTTGTTAATGTCTGTGTCAGTAAGCGTTAAGGGGACACGAATATCTTAATTTGTTTTTGCTTGATTGGGTACTGAGCAGACTAGGAAATTCACCCTAATGATGCACGTCATCTGAGTGGGTATTTGACATGATGAGATAGGCTCCAGCACCCCCCGCGACCCCGAAAGGGACAAGCAGTAGAAAATGGATGGATGGTTGGACGCCTGCATGTTACATCCATCGGGCAAGAAACAAGTGACCTCTTCATGTGGATTATTGTTGATAGTAAACCACCATTTTCACCTACAGTGGTACCTATTTAAAAGACGTGAAGAATATATATCCACCCTGATGAGATCGTTCTACCTAAGAACATTATAAGACGTGTTATCTCAGGGCGTTCAATCGATCGCAACTGGACTGCTTGGTTTGTCTTGGGAGACGTTTCGTTTCGCCACTCATAGGCTTCATCAGTTCGTGCTCATAGACTAAAATTGGTCAGATCTAGTCCTAGTCCGGATCTAGTTGGTGCCGAAATCCCAAATATTTATACTCCAACTACGATAGGGCGAAACTATCCTTGCCCAAGCACACTCTCCTGGTTTTTGGAGTATAAATATTCAGGGGAGCCAATAGGCACTCCATTATTCCGCCCATAAAATTCCACAAGTAACCATTCAAAAAGTGCCAAGAATACCCAATTTACGTTTTGTGACTTGAATATTAACCAAGTATTAGTGATATTGTTATTATAAGCCCTAACACCGACAAGCTATTTACAGCAGCGCCGTGACCACAAGCTTGTGTGCATACGTTTACATCATCGAGTGATCTGCTGCTTCCTCGCTTCCCTGCTCCCTGTAATTTTATTGTAGATCATAACTCATGCCTCTCACCTGGAAAGTAGATGGCTGAGAATATCATCCGACAAATTGGGACACTTTGACAGACATTTTTGATCTGGAACTGGCGAGGACAGGAGGTGCTTGTAAATCATTGAGATAGGTGGGAACTACTTTTATTTTAAGTACATAACACACAAGCGCAGCGGCACACTGTGTTGTGCTCAGGCATTCGGGCTGTCATTTGTTTATTCAAGAAACTTAATGGCAATTAAAATGAGTAATTCAGTATTTTAAACCAGCAAGTGTATGTATTAGAAATGTAACGATAAACAGTAATAATGATGACTGCGGTAAAACTTCTGACAGTTAGTATATTCTTTTGAAATTAAAATGATCAAAAAAGTGATCCTTTGATAAACTAAGGGACTATGTATAAGTATTTTTTGAGTACATTCAACATAACCGCAATAATTATTATAACTGTGATCATTTTGGTCAAGATAACCGTGATATTAAATATTTATATACAGTAGTTACATCCCTAGTGTGTATCCTTTTATTGTTGGCTAATTGGAGACACTACATACAGAGTTGAATAGAAATAACGCATTTAATGCAGAATAACGCCATCATTTGTTTCTCCCTGTGATTTTATATCGTTTGAAGATGAATCCCTAAGAGCAGCAAGATTTTAAGTAAACTACTTAATAAATCTTTACTAGACACGTTAGTTATATACAGTAGGCATAAAATGTTGGTATTAACAATACGAGCCTGAATTTTACTTATTATCCAATCGTAAATAAAATCAGTGGTATCGCACATGACTAGTCTGCGACACTTTTACACCTGTTATCAATTGTACACGCAGTCTTAGTAGATCCCACGCAACACTAATACTTTTCCAACACTACATTCATTTTATTGTTAGCACACGCTGTTCAGTGAATGCTAGTTGGATCTTAGTGGATCACACCCATATTGCTTCAATGCCGCCCATTTAATGTCTATCTCGGGGTCACGGGGGTGCTGGAGCCTATCCCAGCTGTCATGCTGTTTAATGGCCATCTATTGTACGATTTATTGGTCCCTTTCGAAATCTCACTACTTTTTTGAATTCAATCAATCAATCAATCAATCAATGTTTATTTATATAGCCCTAAATCACAAGTGTCTCAAAGGGCTGCACAAGCCACAACGACATCCTCGGTACAGAGCCCACATACGGGCAAGGAAAAACTCACCCCAGTGGGACGTCAATGTGAATGACTATGAGAAACCTTGGAGAGGACCGCATATGGGGGTAACCCCCCCCCCCCCCCTCTCTAGGGGAGACCGAAAGCAATGGATGTCGAGTGGGTCTGACATAATATTGTGAAAGTCCAGTCCACAGCGGATCCAACACATCAGCGAAAGTCCAGTCCATAGTGGGGCCAGCAGGAAACCATCCCGAGCGGAGACGGGTCAGCAGCGTAGAGATGTCCCCAACCGATGCACAGGCTAGCGGTCCACCCCAGGTCCCGACTCTGGACAACCAGCACTTAATCCGTGGCCACCGGACCTGTGCAACTCCCCCTCCATAAGGGAGAGGGGAGGAGAGGAGAAAAGAAAAGAAAAGAAACGGCAGATCAACTGGTCTAAAAAGGGAGTCTATTTAAAGGCTAGAGTATACAAATGAGTTTTAAGATGGGACTTAAATGCTTCTACTGAGGTAGCATCTCTAACTTTTACCGGGAGGGCATTCCATAGTATTGGAGCCCGAATAGAAAACGCTCTATAGCCCGCAGACTTTTTTTGGGCTCTGGGAATCACTAATAAGCCGGAGTTCTTTGAATGCAGATTTGTTGCCGGGACATATGGTACAATACAATCGGCAAGATAGGCAGGAGTTAGACCGTGTAGTATTTTATACGTAAGTAGTAAAACTTTAAAGTCACATCTTAAGTGCACAGGAAGCCAGTGCAGGTGAGCCAGTATAGGCGTAATATGATCAAACTTTCTTGTTTTTGTCAAAAGTCTAGCAGCCACATTTTGTACCAACTGTAATCTTTTAATGCTAGACATAGGGAGACCCGAAAATAATATGTTACAGTAATCGAGACGAGATGTAACGAACGCATGGATAATGATCTCAGCGTCGCTTGTGGACAAAATGGAATTAAAGCCCCACTCAAGAACTTTCAGTTTTGGTTGATTTTAGCGGCACCGGTGGACCAAAGCGGGAGTGCTTTGCCAGAAGAGGACCACATTTTGTATGATTTGCACTGTAATATTGGCACAAATATTACGTCTCTTATAGCTATGCTGATGTTAAATAGCAGACACTATCAATGAATGATCTTGGATTTCGCTACAAACATGATGCTACTACTAAGAATGTATCGGGGCCGATGCAGGTCCGAAGCAAAGAAAGACCAGCGGGAGATTTTTCTTGAAGGAAGGAGTAGTGAAATTGGGCTTCCCCCCTTAAACATACATCAAAACATTTTCTGATATGTAGAGTGGTACCACATTATATATTTTTAACATCATCATCATCCACAAGCTGTGGGACGTAGACTGTGTTGGGGTGGAGTTCCTGACATGGCAATTTGTTGTCGGTTCTTCTGGGTGACTGGTGACAATAAGCTCTTTGGGGTCCTGTGTAGCGCAGTGTGAAAGCGGTTTGGCTTCCTGCCCTCGGGGTCAGTGGAGGATCTCCAACATTACTTGTGATGAGCGCTAATCTGGCCTCCTCGGCAAACACCAACCTTTCTCTGCAACCTTCAAGCCGTGAAACACAATTTGCAGAGGTGGCAGGGGTCGAGGGAACCATGGGGTCTACAGGCAGTGGGGGAGGGCTTTCAAAGACCCGATTGGTGCATCTGCATGTACTGCATGAATCCTCTGTCAGGGAATATTCTAAGTTAATAAATGCATCCAAATATTTTACAATAATGTACATTATTGTAATAGTAAATAAACAAAAAACAATGAAATTGTCAACTGTACGTAGCTTGTATATATGCATTTTCGAGAAAGGAATAAAAAGAAATGAAGAAATGATGATGATGAATCGGTTTAAGCAATACATGTGTACTCATTTAGTGTATTCATTCATATTAACTTAAATAACATGTGATAGACAGAAAGATTTAAATACTTATTGGTTTGTTGGTTGGCTTTGTGACAAGACTAAACAGACATCACTTTTCTATGGATTGTGTGCCCTTATTTTTTGATAATAATATTTTTTATGAACTTGATAAAAAGTTGTATTATGCAGAGACAGAGATACATGCACCTGGGCAGTAAAATGTAATATTAAAAGACATTTTCAAAACAAGCCCATAGCATTTTCTGGAAGTATTTACTGTAAATTGCGAAATATAAACCTCTACTTTTTTCCTACGCTTTGCACCCTGTGGCTTATAAAATGTATTGATTTTTCTTCAATGACGGCCCTAATGTTTTGAATTCACCAAATCGTTTTCAATAGGCACTGAAAAGGTGGTGTTTTTTTGATTGATTGAGACTTTTATTAGTAGGTTGCACAGTGAAGTACATATTCCGTACAATTGACCACTAAATGGTAACACCCAAATAAGTTTTTCAACTTGTTTAAGTCGGGGTCCACTTAAATTGATTCATGATACAGATATATACTATCAGATATATACTATCATCATAATACAGTCATCACACAAGATAATCACATTGAATTATTTACATTATTTACAATCCGGGGTGGGGGGGGTGGGGTTAGGTTTGGTTGTTATCATCAGACATCAACAATTGAGAACAGAGAAAAGGATATTGGAACAGTGTAGGTCTGACTTGGTAGGATATGGACAGCAAGTAGTGGACATAGAGAGAGAGAGAGAGAGAGAGAGAGAGAGAGAGAGAGAGAGAGAGAGAGAGAGAGAGAGAGAGAGAGAGAGAGAGAGAGAGAGAGAGAGAGAGAGAGTTCAGAAGGCATAAGAAAAGGTATCTGCATTTAATTGTTTACATTTGATTATTAACAATCCGGGGAGGGTGTTAGTTTAGGGTTGTAGCTGCCTGGAGGTGAACTTTTATTGCGGTTTTGAAGGAGGATAGAGATGCCCTTTCTTTTATACCTGTTGGGAGCGCATTCCACATTGATGTGGCATAGAAAGAGAATGAGTTAAGACCTTTGTTAGTTCGGAATCTGGGTTTAACGTGGTTAGTGGAGCTCCCCCTGGTGTTGTGGTTATGGCGGTCATTTACGTTAAGGAAGTAGTTTGACATGTATTTCGGTATCAGGGAGGTGTAGCGGATTTTATAGACTAGGCTCAGTGCAAGTTGTTTTACTCTGTCCTCCACCCTGAGCCAGCCCACTTTGAAGAAGTGGGTAGGAGTTATAGTGTGTTATAGTTTTTGCTATGGCGCCATATTTTCGACAACTTTACTCACTGCAGGTGCTGCCGGGCAAACGTCGACAGTAGTTCCTTCTGTTTACTGCTTTAAACAGGAAGTACAAGTGCTGTTCTGTCTTCTAGTCGCACAAAGTGTTTCTACTCTATTGGATTCTTCATTCATCACTCCAAGCAACGTTTGTAAGTTTTACAATTTAACAATAACAATTCATACTTTCTGAACTGTCCCATGTGTGATGTCTGTAGGAATGTTTTCATGCATACTTGTATATGCTTTTGTAATGTATTGAAACTAGTGTCGTTAGCATTAGCTAATATGCTAACTAGAGATGTCCGATAATATCGGACTGCCGATACTATCGGCCAAAAAAATCCTTTAAAATGTAACATCGGAAATTATAAGTATTGGTTTCAAAATTATCAGTATCGGTTTCAAAAAGTACAATGTATGACTTTTTAAGACGCCACTGTGTACACGGACGTAGGGAGCAGTACAGAGCGCCAATAAACCTTAAAGGCACATCCTTTGCGTGCCGGCCCAGTCACATAATATCTACGGCTTTTCACACACACAAGTGAATGCAAGGCATACTTGATCAACAGCCATACAGGTCACTCTGAGGGTGACCGTATAAACAACTTTAACACTGTTACAAATATGCACAACATTGTGAACCCACACCAAACAAGAATGTCAAACACATTTTGGGAGAACATCCGTACCGTAACACAACATAAACACAACAGAACAAATACCCAGAACCCCTTGCAGCACTAACTCTTCCGGGACGCTACAATATACACCCCCAGCTACACCCCCACCCCCATCTCAACCCCGCCCACCTCAACCTCCTCATGCTCTCTCAGGGAGAGCATGGCCCAAATTCCAAGCTGCTGTTTCGAGGCATGTTAAAAAAAATAATGCACTTTGTGACTTCAATAATAAATATGGCAGTGCAATGTTGGCATTTTTTTTCCATAACTTGAGTTGATTTATTTTGGAAAACGTTGTTACATTGTTTAATGCACCCGGCGGGGCATCACAACAAAATTAGGCATAATAATGTGTTAATTCCACGACTGTATATATCGGTATCGGTTGATATCGGAATCTGTAATTAAGAGTTGGACAATATCGGAATATCGGATATCGGCAAAAAAGCCATTATCGGACATCTCTAATGCTAACACATTTATGAGTGACTTTGTTAGTTATTATTAACTTACAAAGGCATTATTTTTCAATTCCACAAATTCCTCAGTAAATTCACCAAAACGTCATTACGGAGTTATTGAGTCTGCTTAGCTGATTTGGAAAACTACTTTCCGCAGCTAGTGGGTCCATGACGATGAATTCTGTTTTGGTTGATCAGCCATTATATTGCCGTGTTACAGGCACCGTTTGGAAACAATTAAAGTATGTGAATAAACATTTACAAACTATTTCTGTGTACATATCTAATTCCACAATGTATATATCTGCGGCTAATACATGGAAACAAATGTTTTCTTCCGAAATTTAATGGATGCCGCTTACACACCAGTGCGCTCTATAGTCCAGAATATACGGTACTGCCCGAATTTGCTATTGTTGTCGCTATTGACGTCAACATGTTGATGCTGCGACGGGATTGTAATCAATTTTGTGTTTCTTTGTTTTTTTCATAGAAACTGTTTTGGCAAGGACATTGTCTTGATTGATGTTCATGAGAATGATTCCACCTGAAAATATCTGGAAGAATGGGACTCTTGTCATGCAGCTCATACCGAAGTTGATTAAAGAATTTAAATGGTCTATTTAACCCGCAACACAGGCAAGGCCTACCTGTGTGATAGTACCATTACTTTGCAGTAATTCTTGCAGGCGGCAGTTCAAATTGATCCCCTCTCAGCCATCAGGAAGTTTTAGTGGTGCTATGTGTGTGCTCAAAGCCCAGTTTAATAAAGCTAGCCAGTCACGAGCCATTAAAGGAGAAGCGAACAATAAATACACACAGCAGCTCTGCCCGCCACAACCCCCACAACCTCTACCATACGTACAACAGCAGGTTGGATGGCCTGTGTAAGTCCAACTTTTTTAAGACGACTTGATTCATCCCGCTTGAGAAATCAAATGTAACTATTACAACCGCGTTAATTGACAAGAACGTGGATTCTTGTACGTACAAGTTGGGAGGAATGTGTTGTGAGAAATGCAGCTTGATCTTAAGAGGCCTGGCCAATGGAGATAGACTTTATCTTCTGCAGGTTGGGATATGGAATCTAATCACATGAGTGCGAGCTGAGAAAGTGCAGCCACAGATGAGCCACTAAAGCACACCATCTCACTTAAATTCAACAAATAGCAAGGCTTTCTCGCTGCAGCGGTGATAAGAGCGCCTCCAAAAAGAACTCTCATTTATTTCAAAAAGAGCACATTTTAAAGGGCTGGAAAAAAGTGTGTGTCACAGAGGCAAAATATAAGGTACATTTAGGAACATATGAGTAGAGTTTTGGCCAGCCTAGAATCACTTCTAATACACTCAACAGCCAGAATAATAAATCACCTGCTCCCCTTTTTGTTTTCGTGCATTGTTGGTTCTCTATGCTGTGATTGGACTGATGATCTGATTTACTGTTATTCTCTTCACACTCCCCTATGGTCTTTAAGTGATGTGCATAATGACTATATTTAGTAGGATAAGTGGGAATGATAAAGCACTTTTCATAGATGGATAATATTTCTCTGTTTATGCATAGTGCACCTTCACAGCTCAGCACCAAGTGCAGCTGTCGGAGCCTCAGTCTGGTGCACTTCAGCTGTATTAACAGACATCCTGGCTGGCTGTGCTCTTCAATCCCTCTGGTACTTGCCCAGTGTTGTGTTGTACTATTTTTAATTTACATAATGAACATCATTTTTAAATCACAGGTGTGACATTCGTCAACTCCTACTGTGGCAATCTATTTGTGGCGACGGGGGCGTGGCCAGAGGTGTGGTGGGTTGGTGGTGTTAATATGATGTCATCATATAATTGGCTATGACGAGTGAGGCTAAAAATTTAATAATCAAAGACTCAATTGTGTTGGGAGTTATTTGTATAAAATTATATTTTTCTTAGTCCATAGCGATACTCTTATTTTTCAATTGTTGCTGCATATTTTATTACTACTATGTTCAGTTCAGTTAATTTCAGTTCAGTTTTTTTCGAACATGCATACGATACCATGTAATTCATCACACAATTCCAGTTGTTTCATTACAGCACGTCCGAAAAGGAGTAGGAAGAAGAAGATCTTATTTAATCCTACCCCTTTTCATACCATAGCAATTTTATCCAGTTTCCTTGTTCTCTGTAACAGAACAGTGAACACAAATAAATAATACATAAATAATATACCATAGAAAGCAAATACATATTAAATACATAAATAATCTTTGTCTCAAAAATTAAAAAAAAGGGGAAAAAAAGGGTTCAAGATGTTCATCATAATTCTTGTTTTGTGTACTTGTAGTTTGAACAGTTTCTTAAAGTGAATCATATTGGTGCTTTGTTTGATTTATTTGCTTAATCCATTCCATAATTGAATTCCACATACTGATATGCTCAATGTTTTAAGTGTTGTACGAGCATACAAATGTTTTAAACTAGATTTTCCTCTAAGGTTATATTTATCCTCTTTTGTTGAGAAGAATTGTTGTACATTCTTGGTTAGCAGGTTATAGTTTGCTTTGTACATAATTTTAGCTGTTTGCAAATGCACCAAGTAATTGTGATTTAATAAATAAAGGGTTTGTATGTTCTCTATATCCAACATTATGTATTATTCTAATTGATCTTTTTTGGAACACAGTTAGTGAATGAAGTGTACTTTTGTAGTTGTTTCCCCATATGTCTGCACAATAACTCAGATATGGTAACACTAGTGAGCAGTAGAGCATATGAAGTTATTTTTGGTCTAGAACATGTTTTGCTTTAATCATTATTGATGTTTTTCTTGCTACTTTATGTTTGACAAATAGGTCAACCGTCTTTTTTGAAAGGGTCATATTAGAATTTTTTTTCCTATTACTAAAACGCTTAATTATGGTCAACATAACATGTAACAATGGTTCTGTGGTCAACATTTTGCATATATTTTGCTATACAGACCTATATTCAAGCCCCATTTTTGCTGCCTTCAAAAACAGTTCGTTCTGAGAGGAAAAGTTGTTAGATGCAAATTAAGCCCTCCTTACCACGCCCCCTGACGCTGACTAAAAACTTTCAACCCCGCCTCGGCAGCCTTGTATAGTACCGGTAGTTTTTTTGCTTTGCTAAGACCGCATGTAATATGGATACTGGTGATCGCCCCTCAGCCATCTAATTTTTACTTGACTTTCACCACAACACAAAATCCCAGATGATATAGTGAGACCAGCGGCTCACTATTTTGTTGTCGGCTCAAGGAGGAGACTATACATCTACAAATCTGGTACTATGCACTTGCTAAGATTAAACTTCTACCCAATCTTTCTCTCTCCAATGCTAAATCCTGGACATATACATGTGTATATAGACATTAAAAAATGTTTTCTCTTCTATATCATGTTAATACTTACTGTACTGCTGCTTATACCATGTGTAAACAATAGAGGCTCAAGCATGCTATACTACAAGCTACCTCGTGAACGTGATACCGGATTATCATGCTAACTCGTTCGTTGCCAAACACAGTAGACAGTGATCTAATTAAAAGTAGTTTTTAGTAAAAATCGTTCTTTATTTTGCTCGAGGACAGGGAAGCTATTGTTTTACAACAGAAGGTTAAGATAGCTACACGACAAATCACGCTAACATTGCTGATGTATTTTGAATGCATTTCTAACGTACTGTTACAGTATTAATATTCATTGTCTCTTCCATTTCCACAAATAGTCGGCACAGAGCCCGCCATTAAAAGTAGTTTTTCGGAAAATACAAGGTTTGTGGGTGAAGCAGGACTCTTTGCTTACACTCAAATCAAATTTTTCACAGTTGAAGGCACATTGCCACAAATCATAAAAGTTCAAAGTAAGGCACTTTTTTCTTTAGATGAGGCTGAAAGTTTGTGTAGTTACTTGCGCTGGTTAAAGCAAACCAACAACAGAGTCCTTTTCTTCATTGGGTTTTATTGTGGACAAATTGTGGTACATGCCATTTTACATAAATGGAGAGGGCTGAATCGTGCAATGATGTTTGGGTAAATGTCTACCATGTATAAATAATCCCGGGATGTCACAGGTCAGAAAAAGTCACGTCAGAGCAAATTCCAAACGGACTGTTTAGAGCAGTGGTTCTCAAACTTTTTTTGTCATCCCCCACTTTGGACAAGGGGGAGTTTTCAAGCCCCACCTGCCCCCATCGCCCCAACAGAACGCTAATGCCAAGCTTAACATTTTCAAATTTATTGAACATCAAGTAACATCAAGTTATATACATTCAAACTCAATAACATAAAATAACATCAAGTTCAATACTAAATAAAATAACTGTGCAGCTGTGGTATAACTTGCATCAAGTTCAATAATAAATAAAATAACTGTGCAGCTGTGGTATAACTTGCATCAAGTTCAATAATAAATCAAATAACTTGCATCAAGTTCAATAATAAATCAAATAACTTGCATCAAGTTCAATAATAAATAAAACAAAAGTGTTATAACTTGCATCAAGTTCAATAATACATCAAAAAAAGTGTTATAACTTGCATCAAGTTCAATAATAAATCAACATTTTTTTTATAACTTGCATCAAGTTCAATAATAAATCAAATAAAAGTGTTATAACTTGCATCAAGTTCAATAATAAATCAAATAAAAGTGTTATAACTTGCATCGAGTTCAATAATAAATCAAATAACTAGCATCAAGTTCAATAATAAATAAAATAAAAGTGCCACTTTGCAATCTTTGCAAAAAAAAAGGAGGGCACGTGAACATGAGTTTTACAGTACTCCAGCATTAGTGGCTGCAATGAGCCTGTTTTGCACTGCACAGCTTTTCAAATCGGGGTTGCAGGCTTGACACTGCCACTGTTAAAACCTCATTGAGTTAGGGGCTGAGCTGCCTTGACGCGAGTGCTTCCCGGTGAATGACACAGTGTGTCCAATGCGCATTTGGCGCAACCCTCTTTATTAGAGCCTGCAGTCCGTTTCTTTACCCTGCCATGGTCTGTGCGCCATCAGAGCAAAAGCCCACACAGTTTTCCCATTTAAGGTTGTGTTCTTTGAGGAAACTGTCCATTATCTCGAACAGCTCATCAGCAGTGGCTCTATTTTTTATGTATTTGCAAAACAGCAAATCCTCGCACAGTGACTCGCCATTCACAAAGCTTCCGCTTAGCCCCGCCCCCATTAGTTACTGTTGCTATGTCTGTCAAACATTCGCTCCTACCTAGAAATGTAAAGCCTACAGGAAAAATAAGTAATTTACATTTATTTATATAGCGGATTTCACAGACAGAATCACAAAGTGATTTACAGTGTGTATAGAAAATGAAAGCATAGTAAAAAAAAAAATCTAAGAATATAATTTAAAAAAAAAAAAATGTAAAGTGAAATTTCCTCCCGTTCCTCGCGCCCCACCTGTCATGTCTCTATTCCCCACCAGTGGGGCGCGCCCCACACTTTGAGAAATGCTGGTTTAGAGGAAGTATGAAGGAAGGCAAGATTGTTTGTAAATATCTATGCCATGCCTTCACGGTTTGATTTCAAATGTTTGGGACTTCGGCAGTTCCCAACAGGTAAGAAAAGTTGGTTTTGCATAATAGGGCCCCTTAAATTAGGGATAAAAAGTGTCCAACTTGGGGTTGTTGATTTATAGTCTTCACAATGAAACTAAGGACACAAATAAAAGCACAGTGCAATACACATCATGTGCACATACGTTTAAGAATCATGATGAATAGACAATCCATTGGTATAAACTGAAAAAAGCAATCCGACCGAACAGGATACAGGTTGACTCTTATGCCTCTATCTTAACGCTAACATGGAAACCCCATTGACAGGCTAACGGAAATTTAAATTGCGATTGTTTTAAAATTGGTACAAATGTATAACAAAAGACATTGTAACAAAACCAAACCGACATAAAAAGAAATTACATTTCTACTTACAGGTATATTCAGCAAACTCTGTGGAAACTAACATTTACCGCTAACTTAGTGCATAGAGCAGCAGGCTCAAACCCACATTTTTAAACAAACCATGCAGTCAATAGTTTGCAGAACATGGTTGCTAGGTGATGGGAGTCCATATGTAAGTGTTACCATACTGTATCTCAAAATCTTAAACAATAAAATATAAATACATGTTTTTTTTCCAAAAATGTTTTACTTGTGGCAGCCTTAAATTTACCTGTGCCGAAGGTAAAAGACTGTATGGGAAACATTGTGTGGATATTAGTGTTGTCCCGATACCAATATTTTGGTACCGGTACAAAAATGATTTAGATACTTTTTGGTACTTTTCTAAATAAAGGGTACCACAAAAAATTGCTATATTGGCTTTATTTTAACAAAAAATCTTAGGGTACATTAAACATATGTTTCTTATTGCAAGTTTGTCCTTAAATAAAATAGTGATCATACTAGACAACTTGTCTTTTATTAGTAAGTAAGCAAACAAAGGCTCCGAATTTAGTCTGCTGACATATGCAGTAACATATTGTGTCATTTTCCATTCTATTACTTTGTCAAAATTATAAGGACAAGTGGTAGAAAATTTTATATTAGTCTACTTGTTCATTTACTGTTAATTTCTGCTTGCTTTCTCTTTTAACATGTTCTGTCTACACTTCTGTTAAGATGTAATAATCACTTATTCTCCTGTTGTTTGATACTTTACATTAGTTTTGGATGATACCACACATTTGGGTATCAATCCGATACCAAGTCGTTACAGGATCATACATTGGTCATATTCAAAGTCCTCCTGTGTCTAAGGACATATTTCCTGAGTTTATAAACATAATATCAATAAAAAAAAAAAAAAACGAAAGAAGACGTGATGCCAAAAAATATCGATGTAACCATTGTAGTATCGACTAGAAACGCTCCTGTACTTGGTATCCTTACAGTGGATGTTAGGTGTAGATCCACCATTGGCGTTTTCCATTTTGACGCCGGTGAGCTACGGTGTGTAGTGAAGCATGTTTAGCTATTCCTCGTCCTCAGGAATGATACTTGTAAGAAACATACTTTATTTGTCGCCATGGAGGCGAGTATTAGTGATTTAGAAGTAGCTAAAACACTGCCGACTGGGGCTGGACTTTAGCTGTTAGCTAGCTAGCCATGTCTTAAAGCACCTCTTCCGGTACTTTTACCAAATATGATTCATTAGTATCGCTGTACTATACTAACACCGGTATACCGTACAACCCTAGTGGATATACCATCATACATGTATCTTAATAGACGGCAGAATATGCTGCTTAACATTCTGACTTAAAACACATCTGACACGGCCAAAATAGACATGAATCAAGTTAATACTAATATTTTACAAGAGACACG